>NW_015506084.1:0-3012 GCF_001515645.1 Sinocyclocheilus grahami
GCACTTAGAGGCTTTTGCATTTCAACTCTTCATATATATATATATGGGGTATGACTAGTGCTGTATTTCCCCTCCCCATTTAAATGGCGTTAAAAATATTTAACACAATTTATGCAGGGGTGGAACTAGGGTTGGCCACCCCACTCACAACTGCTGCTTCTGTCTCTTATTTATTGACAAGAATTGCATTTTTTAAAACACAGAACGTCTTTACGACCACATCAAGATGGGAGACTTTTCAGACGCACACTCCACTTCACCTCAGTGCCTGTATCATTTAATATGAAAGCCATTAAAGCGCGAATGAAACTACAAGCATGCATGTCAGACCCGTGCCACATTCAGCAGTGGCAGCTCTTAAAGTAATAGCAGCCAAATAACCTATTAACCCAACTGCTGTGATGTCTGTTAATCAAATAAAAAAAGTGTAGTTCTAAAAAAAATATATATATTTTTTTGTAGCTTGAATGATTCATCTATGTTTAATTTATATTTCCAAAATGCTGAAGGACACAGGCAAATATGACAATTATTATAATGGGTTTAAGTGAAGATTGAAAAATAACTTCTAATTTAAGTTAACTTAAAACAAAGTCTAATAGATGTTAAAATTGATATCTCTCAGTTATACTGTAATGTTGAATGCCTGTAGTAAATGTTTAAATATTACAGAAAAAAATAACAATTTCCTAGAGACATCAGTAGTATTGGTATCAGTGATGCTCGGTTTTTAGTCATAAAAAATGCCATTAAACAAATATTAAAAATATACTGTCTTTATTTTGTTTCTACATTAATTTGAAGATTGAATTTGAAATTATTGCAATAAAAAAGTATATTTAAATTAGTATTGATGTTATTGATATTATTGGTGTTAGGTGGGATTAATCGCAATTATTTTCAGAAAAAAAGTACAATTAATTAGTTATTTTTTAATCGATTGACATCAGTAATTATGACATATTTTTACCTGAACCTTGACTTGTTATAAAAAGTTAATACAAATAATATTGTTTTATTTTTATGCATTTATTTATTTATTTATTTATTTTCTGCCCTGCATCTTTTAAACAAAAAACAACATCTATTTGAATAGAGTCTAAGAATTTTCAAATATATCACATGAACTATTTCATGGTGTGTTTTGTCCTTGTTGGCCATTATTGTTTGAAAAAGAAAATATATTTACGTATTTTACTTAAAACAAAATTACAGTGAACACCAGAAGCATGAATTAATAGGGGTTAAATAAAATATAAATAAATTTTTTGAGAATGATCTTTGAAAGAACAACCTCACGGCATAGGCGGAGTTTGGGGGGGTAATGCCACCAAACCCAATCCCCCCCAAACGAGAGCCAATAATGATTTGTCTGAGCTATGAATCAAATTAAAGAATTCACATCTTCTAATTTTATTTGTATTATCTTATTAGTTTAGTGGTTAGAATAAGTATGTTTTGGGCTAAATTAATTATTTAAACCCCATATCCTCGCGAGTCGTGAATGATTCACGACATGAGAGGACTCTCTTTTTGTAATTTTCCCGCTTTAGTAAGTTAACAAATATTCATTGTTTTTGGACGAACAAATATTCATGCTATGTCATCTGCTCGGAGCTGCTTCTATGTACAACAGTGAGTGCAAGCTAGATTGAATTGATTATTACGTTTTAAATATGGTTATTTTTCTTACAAAAACACATCGATTCACTACAGGACGCCTTTGTTCACCCCCCGGAGCTCTGTGAGGCACTTTTTATTATGGATGGATGCGCTTTATTTCACTTCTTTTGGACTGATGGACTGCAACACCCGCTGACTGCCATTAAACAGTTTGGAAGATCAAAGAGAATTTTAAATATAACTCTGACTGGATTCGTCTGAAAGAAGAAAGTCATATAAACCTAGGATGGCTTGAGGGTGAGTAATTCATGGGCTAATTTTTCATTTTTGGGTGAACTAACCCTTTAAGATTCACCTTCAGCTTATGACAGCTGAAGTGGATCTTGTGAAATGTGCGATCGCATTAGAGGTCTGCATTCCCGCGGCTCTTTTTGGTCTAACCCGACCAGAGTTTTTGCACCGCGGGATTAAATTCCCAAATAAAATGCGGTAGCGGTCGGTAACTCTGGTGTAATTTGAACAGGAGCGGGTGGTCTAACAATATCCCGTTCCCGACGTCCATTCAGAACAGCATATCTGCGCATTATTCTTATTGACCACCAGTACAGCCTGCACTCGGACCGTTATGCATGCGCTGCACGCTCTGCAAGCATGCTTTCTGCGTCACACGTTTTATTTGCGGGGTCTGTGTGCAGCATGTGCATAACGATGCTCAGAGCAGGCTGTACTGGAGGTAAATATACGGCCCTCAGACAAGAACAGGCAGGTTGTCGATGAGTGACAGAGCAGAATAAGGATGGAGCAAAGTGTGGATGCGCTGTCTTTGAAGGACGTTCAACTCGGTTTTGTTTATATTTTGCTTAGCCTATAATTTTAAATGACAGACATCGTATTTATTTATTTTTCTCTGCGACACTTTTCCTACTGTGTTAACAGAAAAAATGTCAAATGAATTTAGTATTTTGACAAGACAAATAAAAATAACTAATAGGCTATTTTTGTACGACCTACATTTTTTTTTTCTCTCTGCGACACGTTTTCCTATTGTGTTGTACATGTTAAACAAATTGTATCCTGACAAGATAAATAAAAATAAGAAATTAAATTTTTGTACAACATTTTTATTTTCTCTGACACTTTTTTTCCAACTGTTGCATAAAATATTAAACAAATTTAGTGTCTTGAGATAATTCATGTAAATTCAAAAAGTCAATAAATTCAGGAATCTTAAGACGAATAAAATATCATACCATTTTGTGCAGACTACACTTTTATTTGTTAGCATATCTCTTTTCTTTCATTAGAGATTCTGAAAATGAGATCTAAATTTAGCGGAAACAGTCGGGTCGGGAAGAAAATTATTCCAAGCGGACAGCGGGTGAACAAAGA
>NW_015506084.1:3694-4220 GCF_001515645.1 Sinocyclocheilus grahami
CCATATGCAAACAAAATGCAATAAGAAACAAAAGGTCTATTCACATCATGACTCCTGTACAATAGGTGGCGCTAATTGTCAAACTGACTACAGTACGACAGATGATATGCACACCTTTCAGGGACATCCGTGAATGTATGTTAATATTGATGCATTTAATCTCGCAGAACAGTCTATTCTGGACGAATGCTATAGTATTAAATAACCAGATGCATTAAAATGGTGTATAAGTTAAAAATGTATTATTTGTATTTATTATAAAATAATAACTATTTATAATTGTTGATTAATTGTTCATCAAATAAAAAAAAATATGTATTAATAAATATTTACAATTGTATTTATTTCAATAATTGTTTAAATTATTTATTGTTTTGTTTCTACAAACCCTATTCCAAAAAAGTTGGGACACTGTACAAATTGTGAATAGAAACAGAATGCAATGATGTGGAAGTTTCAAATTTCAATATTTTATTCAGAATACAACATAGATGACATATCAAATGTTTAAACTGAGAAAATTTAT
>NW_015506084.1:5246-12906 GCF_001515645.1 Sinocyclocheilus grahami
GCAGCATTGGGGGAATTGGTGATCTTCTGCCCATCTTGACTTCTGAGAGACACTGCCACTCTGAGAGGCTCTTTTTATACCCAATCATGTTGCCAATTGACCTAATAAGTTTCAAATTGGTCCTCCAGCTGTTCCTTATATGTACCTCTAACTTTTCCGGCCTCTTATTGCTACCTGTCACAACTTTTTTGGAATGTGTAGCTCTCATGAAATCCAAAATGAGCCAATATTTGGCATGCCATTTCAAAATGTCTCACTTTCAACATTTGATATGTTATCTATATTCTATTGTGAATAAAATATAAGTTTATGAGATTTGTAAATGATTCCATTCCTTTTTTACTCACAATTTGTACAGTGTCCCAACTTTTTTGGAATTGGGTTTGTATGTATTAGTATATTAAAAAACTGTTATATTTTTTATATCTTATTACATTTAATAATTCAAAGTAATTTATTTATAATTATTAAATGAAAGCCCAAATATTGCCTTTCAAGAAAATTAAAATTAATATTTATATATTACATATTTATCCATTGTTGTTGTTGTTTATTGTTATTGTGTGTGTGTGTGTGTATGTGTACACAATAACAACAAACAACAACAACAACGATGATTCAATATGTAATATATAAATATTATTTTCAATTTTAATTCATTTAATTATATATATATCTAGCCAAGAGTAGGTATTTTCTTTTAATTTCAGTGTAAAGTAATTCAGTTTAAAGAATTAACTGTAATTCAGGTTAAGTGTTATCATTATTCTGGGCTTATAATATTTTTACATCATTCAAGCAATGAATTAAATTATTTCATTGTATTTGGTGATATAAAATCCATTCAGCCATTACTGTGCAGTATAAATTAACCGAGCAAAAGAGTGAACCTCAGTGCTATACTAAATCTAACTCAACTCCTTTCTCAAACATCTCAGCTCAAAAACCAAGTTTAGGACCTCATTTAAAATCTATATTTCCGTGCAAACGTATAAGCAAATATGCGTTGAAAAAGATGAAACTAAGGCAGTACAGTATATAATCATTTTAATTTATGATTTATGGTTTATTAAATATGACAATAACACATTACATTTTTTATAAATAATAAAATAAAAACAATCAAACAAAAAAAAGTAAAATGCCCCAAAAACTGTGTTTTAAAGTGTAGTAAATATGCCGATTTGCTGCTCAGTTATTATCAATTATTACTGGTGTTCAGTTATTAATAATGGTTCTTATCATTACATCTTACCCCACATTTTTGAATGGTAGTGTATTACGATTTCCACAAAAACAGTACAGTTTTCCATATTGATAATAACAAGAAATGTTATCGAGCAGCAAATCAGCATATTAGAATGATTACTGAAAGATTGTGACGCTGGAGACTGGAGTAATGATGCTGAAAATAATATTTCACAATATTACTGTGGTTTTTCTCAAATAAATGCAGCCTTGGTGTGCATAAGAAACTTCTTTCTCAATATTGAAAGTAGAAAAGATTATCAAAAAAATATGCTACAGTACACGTTCACTTGACATTTTGAGAACCTCTGCAGTGAGGAATGTCCAGTATCTCTGAACAAATAATTAGTATAGTTTCTCACGCTATTCCACCAAGAACCGAAAAACCCAGATTGTTTATGACGAGAAGGAAAAGCATCATGTTGCTGATTGAGGAAATCTTGAAAACATGCCAATGGTAAACACACAACCTAGAGGAGGCAGAGTCAACAGTAGCAGATGTGTGGGCGGCAGTGGAAGGCCTCCTGATGAACAGAAATAAAGAAAACATATTTTCTTGTGTGAGGATCATTTTGGAGATGCCGTAAATGTACTGTTGGGGAAGAAACTACGCTGTGGTTGCCATGCTAACAGGTTAAGAGAAGCACCTGCTACTTGCGGTTGCCGTCAAAATCCCCACAGACCCGGGCTATCATTTTCAGCCTGCCTTTCCCATTTGATTAAAGGCTGTTATGGGCCTAACACCACACGCCTTGCGTCTCCCTCTTGTTGTGGTTGTGAAATTACCCTGGACTTCATTGAGTGGCTCATTACCTGCTGTCAAAGCTATCAGAGAGCTGGATTCTGTTCCAGTCTCTGTTCATTTCCCTTTCCAGCCTAATCAGACGCTTCACATGACAGGAACATGAGCTCCTGCTCGGCCCTGCTCTGTGGATGTCGTGTAGGACAGCTGGATGGTTGGAGTCATGCTAAAGCCACAAAAAATAAACACACAAATGAAAAACACTATCTATGTGTGGAAGTCCATTTCCACCACAAGATGGAAACTCGCAATTGAGAGTTACAAAATCAGAATTGGCCCTTTGCAGGGAGTTTGTTTGACAGGCAATCAGACCAATCATAACGCCAAAGCTGCCATTTTGTCTGACAAACAAACCAGATAGGAGAGTAGATTAACTTTGGTGGAACTTAAATTTGAAAAGTGGTGTGTTGACGTCTTTTTGCGGTTTAAACAAGATACCTTCTGATTTTTATTCATGTTTATTTTGTGCTATAACTAGTACAAAGGAAGAGATGATCAGTTAATGTGCAGCTACAGTGATCTGTCATGACTTATTAAAGAGCCACAAAATGGTATTTATTGTTTGATTTTCTTTAAAAATAAAAATAAAAAGCTGAGAGAAAAAAGTAACCTTCTCTGTCTTGTCTGTTGGTGTATTGTCAGTGTCCTCTTAGCGCCATAATGTATTTTTTCACTGCGTGAGAACATGGCTTGTCAAACATAGCAACAGTAACATTAAGGGGTCAGGTCTTTGCGAAGGGTCAATCGTGTGACAAAGTCGCAATTCCTAGAAATAAAGTCACAGTTCTGATAAATATAAAGGTAGTTGTGACTTTTTATCTCACAATTCTTCAGAGTTGTGAGGTATAAACTCGCAATTGTAAGAAACTTTTTTTTTCTCAGATGTGGACTTTATAAACTGACAATTGTCAGTTTATATCTCAGAATTCTGAGAAAATAAGTTAACATTGCAAGAAAAAAAGAGAATGGCAATATATAAACTAAAACAAAAATTCTAATTTTAATTCTACAAATCAGAATTGTGAATTTATATCTCGCAATTCTGACTTTATAACTAGCGATTGCAAGTTTATATCTCATAATTATGAGTTTTTCTTGCAATTTTTTTTCTCAGAATTTAGATATATTATATATTGTTTTAATTTATATCAACACATATTGTTCCTGTATTACTTCACTATTACTTTTTATTATCTAAGTAATGCCCATGGATTTGATACATTTTGTGATGCTCTGTGCTGTTGGCTAATATTACTATTGTATTACACTCTCTTTAAAATGACAGAAATATATTAATGTCAAAACAAAAAGCTAAATTATTCACTAAGCAGTGGCTAAATTTATATCTTAATTTCCATCCTGGTAATTTTCTTGCCATTTGTAAGCAATCAAGCTATAATTAATAAAGTTTGAGTGCCTAGGCTTAACCAGAGCATATTTCTGAAGGTCTGGTTTACCCTTAAGAAGTATAATTAAATTAAAACACACACATATTTGTATTGGAATTACCACACTCAAAAGGTACAGCAAAATAGGAGTGACTTCAACATGATTGTTTAACCTCAGAATTGGATTGCTGTCATGACAACTCTCGGAGGGATTGGCATGGTAATGTACATGACAATGTTAAAGGTGGGGTAAGCTATTTTTCAAAAATGCTTTAGAAAACAGATTCGGGCCGACTAGCAAAACTAACTTGTAGCCAATCAGCAGTAAGGGGCGTGTCTACTCTTCATGTGGAGGAGAGCGCATTCAGTGCTCACATTAGCGAGCCGAGCGACAGAAAGATAGAGATGGCGGATAAAAAACAAAAGAGGAAAACATCTGCGAAACAAAATAAGGCTTAACCCTCTGAAGTCGATTAACGCGGATACGCGTTTTGAGGCATCTTCTCCTTATAACACCGAAAAGAACTTAAATTACACTTTCAGTTTTGATCTTACAGATAAGAGCAATACATCAATCGAATCTGTAAAGGGTCTACTTTTATTTGTATACACACATAATAACACCAGAACTTTGTGCATTTATAAAATAAAGAAAACAAACAGGGTGTGCTGTCTGCCGCCGAAATGGATTTGCAAGTGTATTTTTTTTTATTCTAGAATACCTAGAATTCTGTGCTATATTGGACTTTGTGCTGTAACAATGTTAGAAAATAAAAATATTTCAGATTCCATGCCTTTGTCTATTAAGTGGTCTTCATAATTTGTATAATGTAATGCATCCTATAGACTATATATGGAACATATCCCATTTATAGGACAAAATGCATCAACACAATTGAGGTTTAGTCCTTTTTTCCCCACAATTTCAACACTACTCCCATGCAGTCCCATCAGATTCCATCTTGTCAGCCTTCTTCGATGGTACAGTGGTTTGAAGACACTGATGCATGGGAAAAAAATAAATCAGATCTATACAGGCAGTTTTGACATGTTGTGGAGAAATAGTAGCATAGAGGTTAAATGTTTAGGCAGGTGCTCAAAGATCAGAAGTCTTTGTGTGAGAAACCACTTCTCCACGCTCTCTTGGTAATACAATGCATGTTGTTCTGTTCTTGTATTCAAAACCAAGATTTGCTTTAAAATACTAACAAGCTGAGAACTACCAAAAGGAAGGTATTAAGTATAGTTTGGCCAAAAACGGCAATATACCCTAGGGTCAAAACTCCCTTAAATGAGTGTAACTATCCTGACTTTCACTGGGTTATCTTGAGCACTGTTCCAACACACAGTTATCATGAGAGAGCATAAGGAGGCAACTTTCCTAGCCTCCAGCTATTTTCCAGTATCACATTCAAACAAAGCATTCTGTGCAAACTCAGATCTTTCACTAGTGCTTGGAAAGAGTTTAAAGTCTGTACACATGCTTCCTGCAGAGACAACACTTAAACATAAAAAAATCAATGTTAAGCTTATCATTGGTGTAGTGCACCTGAAGATAAGGTGGCGCTTCGTTTGTGGAATTGATTGGTTAGACGGCAGAATCTGAATGACTCTGCCCACGGATCGCATTACATGCACTCTGCAACACAGCAGTTTTTGCAGGGTGGTAAAAAGGCCTGACGTCATGCCTGTTGGTTGTATCTAAACCTTTAACTAGAATATTTCCACAGTATTCTAAATAAAACTAGAGAGAGAAATGCTAAAAATGCCCTCTTTTTGTGAGGAGTCTTGAGTCTCCGTTAACCTTATTTGCATAAAAGTACATATGCCTTTGATCTAATGGTTTGATTAGACCTAAAATAATCACCTCAGCTGGTTCACTCAATTGAATACTTGGTAACAAATATATTAACGGTCTGTCTTTACATTGTACATATTGTAGTATCCTAGCTGTTCTTTAAAGAGTGCAACAGTCAAGATCTGGAAGTAAACATCCCATTTATTTTCTCCATAGGAGAATTGGATTTGAAAAATAACTTAGAAATGGTTAAAAACCTACTGTGAGCTACGAGGTTGTTAAAAGGATAGTTCAAGCCATCCAAGATGTGGTTAGCTGTTTTCTTCAACAGAACAGTAAAGAAGATTTTAGCTGAAACTGTGGTCCTTGGTAATTCACATAATGCAAGTCATCGGCTGTACGTTTTTGAGAATAATAATAATAATAATACAAGTATAAAGGAACACAAAATTAATGCCCATGGCTCCTGATGATATATTGAGGTCTTGTGAAGTGAAATGATCAGTCTGTGCAAGAAACGCAACATTATTATCTGTAATTCATAGCCTCATGCAAGCGGTCCAGAGTGATGTCCGGTTCACATACGAATCATTCTTTTGAACCGGTTATTTTTCTTGAACTAGTGAACACAGATCTACAAGTTACTCAATCAAATCTCACTTTTGAACATGCCTGATAGTCTCTCTGACTTGAAATGAGGCAAAATACCAAAGTATATGATTCTATGATGCGTTTTTTTGCCAACTCATTCAGCGCTCAAGCTATTTCAACAGTCACTGAACCAAGGAAACGGTTCAGACTCGGACCGAAGACCAATGAGCCGCTGATATGGACATGCGGGGACCGAGCACTTAAATGAAAGGGCAAAATGAAAGTATTTATGGTTTCTCTTTGTTTATGTAAAATGGTGAGCTAATGGAAAATAAGATTATTCACTTTATATGCTTTAGACACGTAACATCCACATGTTTCTTTATTTAATAATACTGTGTATACAGTGCATTATGTCATTGCGTGATTATGTAAACAAACTAGTGAAATTAACCAGTTCATTAAAACGAACTGTCAGAAAGAACCAGTTTGTGGAAAATAATTGTATTTCCCTGTTGCCTAAGGTTATTGATCGCAGGTAAAAATGTTGTAAATACTATTTAGTTTCTTGCACAAACCAATCACTTTGCTTCATAAGACCTTAATTGGGGTATTAATTTTGTATCTTCAATTAAAAAGATAAGTTTTTCCTTCACATTTTTGAAGGTATTCATTTTGTATTCCTCTACTAAAAATTAAAAAAAAAGTTTTTTGAACTTCGTTCACATCGATCCGCAAAAAAAATACTAAAAGTTCTGTATTATGCCTGCTAAGCCAGTAGATGCCAATGTCACTTTGTAAAGAAACATGCTCCTGTGAACATACCTATAGACTGGTCATGTAATACAAATGCCCATGACATCACCGTTGCCACAGATTTACATTTGTGTATTCTGCAAAGAGACGAACTGTATCATTTTCAAAAACTTGCACTTTGGTTTTGCATTTTCAAGCACATACAACTGCATTGTTTAACGGCCAAAACACATAAAACGTTTTCCAATGTCATGTAAATGCCCCCTTGACTAGAAATTTCTAATGAATAAGTAATTACTTCGCAACCACTAAATAAGTAGGTTTTATATTGTACAAACGAATGCAGTAGCCTATGAATGTAATTCAGGCTGTATTTTTGCAGTATTTGTCTTGTTGCCGAGCTGATTGTTTTGTAAGCTTGTTGGAACATTTTTGCTTTAGCGGAAAGATAATATACAGCGAAGATTATCAAAATAATTAACCTCATCAGTATTTTATGTCAACGTATTTATTTATTCGGCGAGTAGCCGTGTAATAAGTGGGATAATGCACATTCTACTCTGCGCTGGGTGCCTCATAACCCTGTCTGGGTTTGCTTTGCGTTAAATATTTTTTGCTTATCACAGTCAGCTAGTTTAACATTAAAGTATTAAAAACCCACATGAGGTTCTCGCATTGTAGAATCTGACAGATGAACAATAGTGTATGATGAGCGGATGCTGCACATTAGAAAACAAATGATGGTGTTTAAGTGCCTTTAAAATGCCAGCCATCTGACAGAGTCTGTGTCATTATAATATGTCAGGAAATATTGTGACATATACATTACATCTAAACAATGATTTCAACAAAACATAAATTAGATACTTTCTTACGTACTTCAGCTAGTTCTGAATCACTTATTTAAACCAAATATTGAAACTCAGTCTTCATTTATCACCATATTTAAAATCATCTGACAGTCCTGCATGAGCAGTTATCATATCAAGGGTACATTACATGATTTTGCGAATGCTATTTGCATAATCCACATGAGCAGTGAACTGCAGTACTGGCACAGAGGTGAAATAGTATCCA
>NW_015506084.1:15792-23093 GCF_001515645.1 Sinocyclocheilus grahami
TGTGAAATGGATTTGCAAGTGTATTTTTTTTATTCTAGAATACCTAGAATTCTGTGCTATATTGGACTTTGTGCTGTAACAATGTTAGAAAATAAAAATATTTCAGATTCCATGCCTTTGTCTATTAAGTGGTCTTCATAATTTGTATAATGTAATGCATCCTATAGACTATATATGGAACATATCCCATTTATAGGACAAAATGCATCAACACAATTGAGGTTTAGTCCTTTTTTCCCCACAATTTCAACACTACTCCCATGCAGTCCCATCAGATTCCATCTTGTCAGCCTTCTTCGATGGTACAGTGGTTTGAAGACACTGATGCATGGGAAAAAAATAAATCAGATCTATACAGGCAGTTTTGACATGTTGTGGAGAAATAGTAGCATAGAGGTTAAATGTTTAGGCAGGTGCTCAAAGATCAGAAGTCTTTGTGTGAGAAACCACTTCTCCACGCTCTCTTGGTAATACAATGCATGTTGTTCTGTTCTTGTATTCAAAACCAAGATTTGCTTTAAAATACTAACAAGCTGAGAACTACCAAAAGGAAGGTATTAAGTATAGTTTGGCCAAAAACGGCAATATACCCTAGGGTCAAAACTCCCTTAAATGAGTGTAACTATCCTGACTTTCACTGGGTTATCTTGAGCACTGTTCCAACACACAGTTATCATGAGAGAGCATAAGGAGGCAACTTTCCTAGCCTCCAGCTATTTTCCAGTATCACATTCAAACAAAGCATTCTGTGCAAACTCAGATCTTTCACTAGTGCTTGGAAAGAGTTTAAAGTCTGTACACATGCTTCCTGCAGAGACAACACTTAAACATAAAAAAATCAATGTTAAGCTTATCACTGGTGTAGTGCACCTGAAGATAAGGTGGCGCTTCGTTTGTGGAATTGATTGGTTAGACGGCAGAATCTGAATGACTCTGCCCACGGATCGCATTACATGCACTCTGCAACACAGCAGTTTTTGCAGGGTGGTAAAAAGGCCTGACGTCATGCCTGTTGGTTGTATCTAAACCTTTAACTAGAATATTTCCACAGTATTCTAAATAAAACTAGAGAGAGAAATGCTAAAAATGCCCTCTTTTTGTGAGGAGTCTTGAGTCTCCGTTAACCTTATTTGCATAAAAGTACATATGCCTTTGATCTAATGGTTTGATTAGACCTAAAATAATCACCTCAGCTGGTTCACTCAATTGAATACTTGGTAACAAATATATTAACGGTCTGTCTTTACATTGTACATATTGTAGTATCCTAGCTGTTCTTTAAAGAGTGCAACAGTCAAGATCTGGAAGTAAACATCCCATTTATTTTCTCCATAGGAGAATTGGATTTGAAAAATAACTTAGAAATGGTTAAAAACCTACTGTGAGCTACGAGGTTGTTAAAAGGATAGTTCAAGCCATCCAAGATGTGGTTAGCTGTTTTCTTCAACAGAACAGTAAAGAAGATTTTAGCTGAAACTGTGGTCCTTGGTAATTCACATAATGCAAGTCATCGGCTGTACGTTTTTGAGAATAATAATAATAATAATACAAGTATAAAGGAACACAAAATTAATGCCCATGGCTCCTGATGATATATTGAGGTCTTGTGAAGTGAAATGATCAGTCTGTGCAAGAAACGCAACATTATTATCTGTAATTCATAGCCTCATGCAAGCGGTCCAGAGTGATGTCCAGTTCACATACGAATCATTCTTTTGAACCGGTTATTTTTCTTGAACTAGTGAACACAGATCTACAAGTTACTCAATCAAATCTCCCTTTTGAACATGCCTGATAGTCTCTCTGACTTGAAATGAGGCTAAATACCAAAGTATATGATTCTATGATGCGTTTTTTTGCCAACTCATTCAGCGCTCAAGCTATTTCAACAGTCACTGAACCAAGGAAACGGTTCAGACCCGGACCGAAGACCAATGAGCCGCTGATATGGACATGCGGGGACCGAGCACTTAAATGAAAGGGCAAAATGAAAGTATTTATGGTTTCTCTTTGTTTATGTAAAATGGTGAGCTAATGGAAAATAAGATTATTCACTTTATATGCTTTAGACACGTAACATCCACATGTTTCTTTATTTAATAATACTGTGTATACAGTGCATTATGTCATTGCGTGATTATGTAAACAAACTAGTGAAATTAACCAGTTCATTAAAACGAACTGTCAGAAAGAACCAGTTTGTGGAAAATAATTGTATTTCCCTGTTGCCTAAGGTTATTGATCGCAGGTAAAAATGTTGTAAATACTATTTAGTTTCTTGCACAAACCAATCACTTTGCTTCATAAGACCTTAATTGGGGTATTAATTTTGTATTCTTCAATTAAAAAGAGAAGTTTTTCCTTCACATTTTGAAGGTATTCATTTTGTATTCATCTACTAAAAATTACAAAAAAAGTTTTTTGAACTTCGTTCACATCGATCCGCAAAAAAAATACTAAAAGTTCTGTATTATGCCTGCTAAGCCAGTAGATGCCAATGTCACTTTGTAAAGAAACATGCTCCTGTGAACATACCTATAGACTGGTCATGTAATACAAATGCCCATGACATCACCGTTGCCACAGATTTACATTTGTGTATTCTGCAAAGAGACGAACTGTATCATTTTCAAAAACTTGCACTTTGGTTTTGCATTTTCAAGCACATACAACTGCATTGTTTAACGGCCAAAACACATAAAACGTTTTCCAATGTCATGTAAATGCCCCCTTGACTAGAAATTTCTAATGAATAAGTAATTACTTCGCAACCACTAAATAAGTAGGTTTTATATTGTACAAACGAATGCAGTAGCCTATGAATGTAATTCAGGCTGTATTTTTGCAGTATTTGTCTTGTTGCCGAGCTGATTGTTTTGTAAGCTTGTTGGAACATTTTTGCTTTAGCGGAAAGATAATATACAGCGAAGATTATCAAAATAATTAACCTCATCAGTATTTTATGTCAACGTATTTATTTATTCGGCGAGTAGCCGTGTAATAAGTGGGATAATGCACATTCTACTCTGCGCTGGGTGCCTCATAACCCTGTCTGGGTTTGCTTTGCGTTAAATATTTTTTGCTTATCACAGTCAGCTAGTTTAACATTAAAGTATTAAAAACCCACATGAGGTTCTCGCATTGTAGAATCTGACAGATGAACAATAGTGTATGATGAGCGGATGCTGCACATTAGAAAACAAATGATGGTGTTTAAGTGCCTTTAAAATGCCAGCCATCTGACAGAGTCTGTGTCATTATAATATGTCAGGAAATATTGTGACATATACATTACATCTAAACAATGATTTCAACAAAACATAAATTAGATACTTTCTTACGTACTTCAGCTAGTTCTGAATCACTTATTTAAACCAAATATTGAAACTCAGTCTTCATTTATCACCATATTTAAAATCATCTGACAGTCCTGCATGAGCAGTTATCATATCAAGGGTACATTACATGATTTTGCGAATGCTATTTGCATAATCCACATGAGCAGTGAACTGCAGTACTGGCACAGAGGTGAAATAGTATCCAACATGTTTGGATCTTTTACTGTCACGGGATAAAATAAGAACTTTTAGTCATCTTGATTACAGTCCCACCTATTAGCAGACCGCAACAGTGCAAGAACACGCTCGCTGCAACGAAACCGTTCGGTTCAGTCCTATTATTCCAGTTTTTGCATTTCTCCTAATCCCATAAAATCAATGGACTATATAAAATGCTGCTGTAGACCTCCAATATGTTAACTGTTAATTGGGTCCAATGACATAACCAGGGACAGATTTGGCACAGATGTATTGCTTTGGGGAAATACAATTCCTGCCATTCTAGCAAGAGGTAGACTTTAAATAGCTTAGACACAGCTCACATTCTTAAATCATACGTTAAGAATTTACCTCGACTTTTCCAGCTGACTTTTGTGTGGATTAAGGCCGTTTTTTAGTCATAGACTCTGCATCTCTGCTGTTCTAGCATCTGATTAGGTTAATAGCTTTTACTGATTATATTGACTGTGTCTGGATATTATTCATTCATACCCCACAGTCACTGGTGTGTGTTTTCAAAATGATAGAATATTTTTCCCAGCTCTTTATTTGGAGTCCCAAAAGGATCCTGAGAGAATTCTGTAGGAATTGTGTGTCTCAGCTCTGAAGTAATGGATTATAAATGTACAATTCTGAGTAAGGCTATAAATTAACCGCTCAGTCTGATAAAAATGTTACATAAATCCACAGAAAATGTCAGAGGATATAGAGTGTACTTAGGGTAAAATGCTGCTACAGTCAGAAAACTGTCCATTTCATTTGATTTAGAATACATTAGACTGTAAAATGCTGGCACTGATAAATCTTGAAATTATGATTACAGAGCCATTAAAAAAAAAAAAACTAGATAAAAGCAACTATATTACAAACTTGTTCCAATGAAGTTTATCCCATAATCAGTGGTGAGTTTATGTTGTTATGGCCTGAGGGTCAGTAAATTAATAGCATTAGAATTTTCATTTTTGGGTGAACTTTCCCTTTAAAGCTCCAGTTGACAAGCATTACACCATATAGACTGTTTTGTTGCGTTTTCATTCCGCATGTATTCTGTGACATAGTCACTGTTCCCATTTGATTGTGTATGTGATTCACCTGTGTCTTAATTATCTTAATTTGCCTGTGCATTTAAGCTCGTCTGTTCAGTTTGTCTTTGTCCAGTCTTAAATGTCAATTGCTATGTGCGATTCCTGCCTTCCTTCTGTGGAGTATCTCTATGTGGATGTATTAAAGACTGTTTATGTCATTCATCTTCTCTGTGCATTTCTTATACACCGTAGCATGACAGAAGACTGGACCATAGAAGTGAAAGTACGCTGCGTGTTTTCCCCACATACTATTTTTTGTTATGAAAGTTGTTCTTTTTGTTGTTCGTTATGGAGCATGCTGCGAGATTTACCACTCTCATTCGTAAAGAGCTTCCCTCACTGGACTACGTTATCGAGTTCAGTCAACTCGCTGTATGAACGGCGTTTGATGATGAGACTCTGAAGTCCCTATTCTAGATTGGGCAAATTTCCACCACCCCGTTGACCTCCCAGACACCACTGGACTGAGCTGGTGGGAGGCAGTCATCCCTCGGTGTCTGGAGAGTGTCCAGCCCCGATCCAGAACCTGAGCCCAGCCCACCATCACCCCGCTGCATGGAGCCTGAATAAACATAACATTTCTCAAAAGCAGTTTTTGAAGGGGACACAAATAATACAGACACATTTGTACTTGTAAGGATAGATATGTAGCATGTGTACATAGCATGGAGACTGTGTTTAAATATGAGTTTGGTTCATAGGTTCACCATGCGGTCATATATTATATAATTATTGAATTATTTTGCATCCTCCAGATAGTATTTTAGGTTTTGTCTGGGACTGAGCATGTCTCTTATTTAGATATTCAACCGCAGCAAGCCCACTGATCTGCCACATCATATTGAGCAAAACCCAACACATCGGTAGATCTACAATATTAGCCTATCAGTTCACACACAGGCTTATCGCCGTGTTAGTTCTTTATCTTTCTTTCTTTCTTTCTTTTTTTCTTTATAAAGTACTTTCACACAGCTACCAGTTGATCCAAAGTGCTGTACAATACAGCTAAAATAAAACAAATAGGAAACCTCAAAACACAATATAACAAAACAATTGACATGGCTAGATAAAAGCTATTGACAAAATATGTTTTTTAAGCAGGTATTTAAATACAGGCAAAGAGGGCACATCTCTAATATGCTGGTAATTTTTTCCATAGACTAGGACCAGCAACAGCGAAGGCTCGATCACCTCTGCAATGGAACTTTGATCTAGGAACAGAGAGGAGACCAAGATTACTGGATCTTAGGGACTTATTTGGTTTATAATTAGAGATTTCCTCAGAGAGATATGATGGGTATAGTTGTAGTGGATGACTTATTATCCAACAAGCTACGGTATTAAACAAGCTAAGATAGGTAACCTTATAATCGCTCATAGAAAAATACATTGGATATCATAATTTTTTTTTTTATATCATGACTAATTTATTAATGATCCAGCATCATATGTTTAAAGTGAATAAAATAGCCTTGACAGCCTATTTAAACATAACTACTGAAGAACTTGTTCTCTCCACTCGACTCATGTGTATCAGTATAAAGGGGGAAAGCAGGCAGTGGACCAAACCACTGTTAGGCAAGGGAGAAGGGACTCAAAACATTTCTAAACTTAAAACACTTTTTTTAGCATTTATATTCTTTTACTACTTACACAATTATTTTAAGTGTATGTCCATTATATTATTTACAATACACATAGTGGTTTGTAATGATATTTTTTATTAGATCCCCCCCGCGATTTACTTTCCTGCCAAAGAGAACGACAGAGCTGAGGGTTCCCCAGGAGCCAGAGCCTGACTCTTCTGACCAGGTGCGAGAACTGGCAACTGTGCAATCGACAGTGGCTGAAGCAGGGGAGTGCGAGGTCTTGGAGGAAAGCCCTGCCCACTGCACCACTGCTGATTCAGATTTATATGCGGACATGCCCATTCTTCTCCCACCATCTTATGAACTCTCTGTCTGTCCTGTTTCGGCCAAGGATACCATTTAAGAACTGCCAATCTGGCCTGAACTCTCTGTCTGTCCTGTTTTGGCCAAGGAGGCCATTTATGAACTGTCTGTCTGCCCTGAACTCTCTGTCCTGTCACAACCATGGAGGTCGTTCCCCTGTCTGCTGCACTCCTGGTGTTGGGAGTCGCGATCTGGTGTGTGTGGGCAGCTGTGGTTCCTCTGGGTTCCTCTGTGGCTTTTCCCTCTGTCGTCTCCTCCCTGGACCCTGTTCATTGTCCTCCTCCCAGTTGTCCGTCCTCCTACGGAACCTCTGCCAGAATTATCTGCCTGCCTGCCTTCCTCCCAGCCCTGTGCCGTCCCCTCTTAGCATCCCTTCTCGATTCCTTTTTTCCTCCTCCTAAGTCCCCCTCTGTCCCTCCCTTCTGTTTCTAAGGCACAAGGTCGTGGTATGTGGATTGATCAAAGACTGTTTACATCATTCATCTTCTTTGTGCATTTTTTATACACCGTGACAAATTCATCTGCAAAATTCAGTTTAAACTTTCATGAACTAAAAAAGACTAAGCAAGCTCATGTATCATGTTAGCAAGCAAACTTTTACAAATATTACTACTGTTAACAATTACATCTTTAAAATGAGGCAGAAATAAAAAAATGAACCAGGTGTTACAGTAAATAAAATCAAGTCAAGTCACCTTTCTATATAT
>NW_015506084.1:25106-28362 GCF_001515645.1 Sinocyclocheilus grahami
TATATATATATATATATATATATATATATATATATATATATATATATATATATAGCGCTTTATAAAATACTGATTATGTCAAAGCAGCTTTACAGAGTCAAACAGGAAAATAGTATGTCAATAATGCAAGACAATAACAAAGAGACATGTTGGTTTAATTCCATGCTGCAACACAGGTCAGATTGTGCAGAGGACTCATTTGGTTCCCGTGGTCTTGTCCCGATGGCCATCTAGGTGATGAGGTTTCTTGGGCTCATCTAGCTGACATGGTCTCCGCTGACATTCAGGGCTGTCAAGGTCATCTCTAGGTGCTGATCCACCATCTGATCTGGATGCAGTCTTGATCTGGTGGCTACGGTGACCTCAGAATAAGAATGAAAAGGACTAATATTAGCGTAGATGCCACTGGGAACAATAAAGCACATTATAAGTGTAGTAAAAACTCTAAACATTTACACATATTGCCTAGAAAGAAAACAATAAAGTATTAGTCTTGAAAATACACACACAATATGTAGTTGCAGTGGAGCTATCTGGTCACGTGTCAGTGTTCGGTGCCTTGGAAGAACTGACTGGGTTGCATCTGAAAACTTGCAATGATGACAAAGCACCAATGAAACCTTTGGCCACACCCTGATGGAGACGGAATGTACAATTTATTTAAAAAAAATGAAATTACGTTTTTTAAATAATTTACAATGTAACAATATCAGTTAATTCAATTTGTGATGAAACAGAAGTTGCAACCATTTTTTTTGCCACACACAAAAAAAAATCATAATCCATTGCACAACATCACAGGGAGCATTGATGTTGTCTGTGTGCATTTGTTGCAATGATTTGTAACAGAACATGTACAGTACATTTCATATTATAGGGTTACCTTAAACAGCATAAAAATAATATCAACATTTAACGGTCCTGCCTGTTGTTGATAAATAACAATGGTAACTGTCACGAATCCGGTCCATGAACTTCCAATTTCAAGGTCATCTCTAGGTGCTGATCCACCATCTGATCTGGATGCAGTCTTGATCTGGTGGCTACGGTGACCTCAGAATAAGAATGAAAAGGACTAATATTAGCGTAGATGCCACTGGGAACAATAAAGCACAACTGTGACTCTGTCTGCCTATCGTCGACCCACGCTAGCCCTGTGACTATTCTTGTGTCTTGCCCGCCATATTCCTGGTTGCCACTGATTACCCTGCCTGCCTGGTGACCATGTCTCTGTCTTCTCCAAATAAAGCTTTGCATATGGATCCGCACATCTCACGTCTCGTCAGCCCCGTTACAGTAACATTCAGGGCTTGACATTAACACCCATCAACCCGCCTAATGTGGGTGGATTTCAGCTGTGGCGGGTAAAACGGTCACTTCTACTAGCCACTTCAAGGGTTGAATTTTATATACAGTAACAGAGTTTGACATTAATGCTTGTCCAGGACAAGTAGATTTTTTGAAGGGGCAAGTGAAAGATAATTGTATTTGCCTGACCGGACAACAAACGTGATTAAAACATCTTAGGGAATCACCAAAATTTCAGCGAGAATGATTCTGATTTTATTACATTTGATGCAAATGGCAATTTATAGTGGATAATGACAATGACAAAGTCGTGCAAAGCTGTGTGTGAAATAATCTCGTGAAGAAATCAAAACAAATGAATGTAACTGCTCACAGAAGAAACATACTGCAGTAAAAATGTATATATATATATATATATATATATACATACATTTTATATATATATATATATATATGTGTTCCACCACGCTGCCCCACCGTGGGTACATCGGTGGCTCCACTGGTTCCTCTGGCACGGTCTTTCGGAGCCTGGTTAGCGCTCCCCAGTCCGTCTCGGTGGCTCTTGCGGACCATCAGACTCGGTTACGCAATTCAGTTCGCCCGATATTCCCCCAAGTTCATGGGCGTCCGGTTCACTTCAGTCAAGGCTGTTGATGCCCCTGTCTTGCATTCGAGTGCATCCATCCCCAAGATTGGTTTGCAGCGATCGACCTGAAGGACGCATACTTTCATGTCTCGATCCTCCCGCGGCACAGGCCATATCAGTACAAGGTCCTGCCCTTCGGGCTGTTCCCGTCGCCTCGCGTCTTCACCAAAGTCATGGAGGCAGCCCTTGTTCCTTTGAGAGAACGGGGGGTGCGCATTCTCAATGACAATTGTGGCAATGGCAATCTCGATGACTGGATCATCCTCGCACAGTCTCGCGTTCAGTTGGGCGCACACAGGGACCTGGTGCTCAGACACGTCAGCCAGTTGGGTCTTCGGGTCAACTGGGAAAAGAGCAAACTCGTGCCCACGAAGAGGATCTCTTTTCTTGGCATGGAGTTGGATTTGGTCAACCAGACAGCACGCCTCACCCAGGAATGTGCTCAGTCGGTGCTGAACTGCCTCGAGACTTTATCCGCCAGGACAGCGAAATTATTTCAGAGGCTCCTGGGGCATATGGCTGCAGCTGTGGCGGTAGTTCAGCTCGGTCTGCTCCATATGAGACTCCATATGGAGGCTCCATATTTTTTAGACTCCATGGCTGAGTCTCGAGGTGGGCGTGGTGACGCGATACTCACTGGGATCAGATTACACCGGCCTGCCACAGAACCTTCAGCCTGTGGTCAGATCCCTTGTTTTTTGCAGGAGTGCCTCTGAAACAGGTTTCTTGGCATGCTGTGGTATTCACAGATGCCTCAGCCACTGGCTGGGGGGCCACGTACAACGGGCACGCAGTCTCAGGGGTTTGGACGGATCCCCAACTGCATTGGCATATCAATTGCCTCGAGTTGCTAGCAGTACGCCTTGCCCTGAGCCGCCTCAGATGGCGCCATTGGGGCAGGGACGTTCTGGTCCGCACGGACAACACTGCGACTGTTGCGTTTATCAACCGGCGAGGTGGTTTACGCTCCTGTCGCATGTTGCAACTAGCCCACCACCTCCTCCTGTGGAGTCAGAAGCATCTGAGGTCCCTTCATGCCATCCACATCCCGGGAGTGTTCAATCAGGCAGCCAATGAGCTGTCTCAAGCAGCACTTCCAGGAGAGTGGAGACTCCACCCCCAGGCGGTTCAGCTGATCTGGAGATGGTTCGGAGTTGCTCAGGTAGACCTGTTTGCATCTCCAGAAGCCACCCACTGCCAGTGGTTCTACTCCCTAACCGAGGCAACGCTCGGCATGGACACACTGGTACATAGCTGGCCCCGGGGCCTGCACAAATATGCGTTCCCCCCAGTGAGCCTGCT
>NW_015506084.1:29126-55791 GCF_001515645.1 Sinocyclocheilus grahami
CAAGATTGGTTTGCAGCGATCGACCTGAAGGACGCATACTTTCATGTCTCGATCCTCCCGCGGCACAGGCCATATCAGTACAAGGTCCTGCCATTCGGGCTGTTCCCGTCGCCTCGCGTCTTCACCAAAGTCATGGAGGCAGCCCTTGTTCCTTTGAGAGAACGGGGGGTGCGGATTCTCAATGACAATTGTGGCAATGGCAATCTCGATGACTGGATCATACTCGCACAGTCTCGCGTTCAGTTGGGCGCACACAGGGACCTGGTGCTCAGACACGTCAGCCAGTTGGGTCTTCGGGTCAACTGGGAAAAGAGCAAACTCGTGCCCACGAAGAGGATCTCTTTTCTTGGCATGGAGTTGGATTTGGTCAACCAGACAGCACGCCTCACCCAGGAATGTGCTCAGTCGGTGCTGAACTGCCTCGAGACTTTATCCGCCAGGACAGCGAAATTATTTCAGAGGCTCCTGGGGCATATGGCTGCAGCTGTGGCGGTAGTTCAGCTCGGTCTGCTCCATATGAGACTCCATATGGAGGCTCCATATTTTTTAGACTCCATGGCTGAGTCTCGAGGTGGGCGTGGTGACGCGATACTCACTGGGATCAGATTACACCGGCCTGCCACAGAACCTTCAGCCTGTGGTCAGATCCCTTGTTTTTTGCAGGAGTGCCTCTGAAACAGGTTTCTTGGCATGCTGTGGTATTCACAGATGCCTCAGCCACTGGCTGGGGGGCCACGTACAACGGGCACGCAGTCTCAGGGGTTTGGACGGATCCCCAACTGCATTGGCATATCAATTGCCTCGAGTTGCTAGCAGTACGCCTTGCCCTGAGCCGCCTCAGATGGCGCCATTGGGGCAGGGACGTTCTGGTCCGCACGGACAACACTGCGACTGTTGCGTTTATCAACCGGCGAGGTGGTTTACGCTCCTGTCGCATGTTGCAACTAGCCCACCACCTCCTCCTGTGGAGTCAGAAGCATCTGAGGTCCCTTCATGCCATCCACATCCCGGGAGTGTTCAATCAGGCAGCCAATGAGCTGTCTCAAGCAGCACTTCCAGGAGAGTGGAGACTCCACCCCCAAGTGGTTCAGCTGATCTGGAGATAGTTCAGAGTTGCTCAGGTAGACCTCTTTGCATCTCCAGAAACCACCCACTGCCAGTGGTTCTACTCCTTAACCAAGGCAACGCTTGGCACACAGCTGGCCTCGGGGCCTGCACAAATATGCGTTCTCCCCAGTGAGCCTGCTTGCACAGACACTGTGCAAGATCAGGGAGGACGAGGAACAGGTCTTGTTAGTGGCTCCATATTGGCCCAACAGGACTGGTTCCCGGAACTCATGCTCCTCGCGACAGCTCCACGCGACAGCCCCTCCCTGGCCGATTCCTCTGAGGAAGAATCTGCTTTCTCAGAGACGGGGCACCCTTTGGCACCAGCGTCCAGACCTGTGGAAACTCCATGTGCGGTCCCTGGATGAGATGCGGAGGTTCTAAGTGACCTACCCCAGGAGGTATCCTGTACGTGCACTGCGACAGTACGTGGATAGAACTCAGAGCTTTAGGACCTCAGAACAGCTCTTTGTCTATTACGGTGGACAGCAGTAGGGGAAATCTGTCTCCAAGCAGAGGATGGCCCACTAGATAGTGGATGCCATCACCTTGGCCTACGAAGCACAAGGTGTGCCCTGCCCACTCAGGCAGCATGCTCACTCCACCAGGGGTGTCGCATCATCCTGGGTCGTGGTGCCTCACTAGCAGGCATTTGTAGAGCTGCGGCCTGGGCGACTCCTAACATGTTTGCTAGGTTCTATAGCCTGTGTGTCGAACCGGTTTCCTCCTGTGTTCTCCCCTCAAACGGGTAGTGGCACTGAGAGGTCCGGTTCAGAGTCGGTTTGCGGTGTCCTGGATGCCTAGTTCTCCAGAGAGTCCCCTGACCGGGCAGACCTTGTCAAGTCCTCCAGCACTCTGGTGGCCAGACGTGGTGGAGCGTCCGGCGCCAGGCCTTTCAGCCAATTAATTCCTGAAATCTGGTGTAAGGCTAGTGCCCATATGAGTGACCCAGTTAGGATCCCATATCTGTATTTCCACGGTACACCTAACTAAGGGCGTGTTTCCCCTGGCAGACCACGTTCTGCGATCTCTAAGTGATGCAGCCATGAGCCATCTCAGAGACTTCCATGTGCAGTAGGACCCCTCTGGGTTACTCCAGGTGAGTAAATGTCACTTAACCCCCTCTGGGAGGAGGTGACTCCGCAGTGTGTCCTCTTTCAAATGGAAGGGCATGCTTTCTCAGTGTTATCCAAGTCCTACTGTTGGGTTGCGAGGGACAAATGTAGTCGACCTTTTCTGTGTAGAGCCCGGTCCTATCATCTGCCTTGTAGGAAGGACACAGTGCACTGGAGGGGGCAGCACCTGTGGCATGTTGGTAGGGATCCCAATTCTTCCGTCATCACCAACGTGATGTTGAGTGTGACTGGCTGAAAGGGAATGTCTCGGTTACGCATGTAACTCGAACATGCTCAACGAAAGCATGAATGAATGAATGCGGTGCACCTGCTGCCTCTTATACTAACGCGGTGATCAGCGGCAGCTGGATGCAATAATTGCATGCCAATGTGCATTCGCTCATTTAGTTTACACTCAAAGGGGATTGGTCTCTCTGGCGAGATCCCAATTTGTCGGTCATCACCGACGTGATGTCTCCATTCCCTCCTTCAGGGAACGAGGGTTACATACGTAACCGAGATGTTAAGCAACATGACATGGTCAAAAAAGTGCAATTTACCCTGAAAACCAGTATGACTGCAAATTTAACATTGGTTTTATGCAAGAGTTTAAACAGTATTAAGTGACTTACATTTTAGACACAGTCAATGATGACTGTTTGTGTTTGATTTAACAAAAATTGTTCCAAACAAAGATCACAGCATTAGTCACACATGTCTTAGCAACACACACGGTGTTTCATTACCAAATTATTCAGTGTATTGAACGAATCATTGATTCAATAACCCATTAATAAAGACTGAGGCCATGTTCGAAATCGCATCCTTGCTTATTGCTTACTGCCCAGTACACAGTGCATGCTGCCTACTATTTTTTAAAGAATAGTGTCTGATACAGTATACAATGTGCAACAAATGTTTCAGAGTAGTCTGCTACAGTGACGTCACATGACAAACAATGAACATTAATTCAGCACAGCTGTGGGGGCTGTTATCTTACAAACAAATGTGCTAACCGTTCTTTTTAAGGCTTGTTAATAAGGATTCGAACTACTATATTTCCCAATTGAAATCATTTCATAATTGGTGGACTTTACATATTGGACAGATCTTAATCTTAACCTCAATCGTACGCTGCGAAGTGGCATCTTTTCACTTCTTGGTGCTGTAGCTGTCAACTGGATCCAGTAAACTGCCCGACTGGTTCAATGCTAGAGTTCCTGCAAGAACGGTTTTCCGCAGGGTTATGCCCTTTCACTTTGAAGGTATACTTTGCGGCCGTAGCTGCTTACCACACACCTGTTGGTGGTCAATCTTTTGGGAGAGACCTACTTGTTATGCATTTGCTCCGTGGTACACTGCGGCTGAAGCCCCCGGTACGCTCTCGGGTCCCACCATGGGATCTGGCCGTGGTCCTGGAGGCCCTATGTAAACCACCGTTTGAACCTATGGAGGAGGTTTCAGAGTGGTTCCTTACCTACAAGGCAGCATTTATCTTGGCTATCTCTTCGCTGAAGAGAGTTGGAGATCTGCAAGCCCTTTCTGTGGCCCCTTTCTGTATGGAGTTTGCGCCTGGTATGGCCAGGGCTTTCCTTTACCCTAGACCTGGGTATATCCTAGGGGTGTGAACCTACACTGGTCTCACGGTTCGGTTCCGTTACGATTATTATGTCATCAATTCGATATCACGATGCATCACAATGCATTGACGATGCACTGCATTATATACACACACAACATATTCAATGATTTGTTTAAGTGGATATTTAGAAGTGTTTTGAAAGAAGTTATATGTCAGAAGAAATGTGGATATTAAGTTAAATGTACTGCATGTTCACGCGTCAGGTAAGTGGCACTGAATAAATATTTGTACTTAACAGACTAAATTGATAAAAAACGTATATATTAAAAAGGTGTAAAAGTTTTATTTAAAATCTACATATTTATACTAGAGCTGGTAATAACGCATTAATTAGATGAATTAATTACTGTGAAAAATAACGCTGTAAAATCATTAACACATTTAACGCACTTGCCCCACCCCAGACCTATGTGGGTCATCTGACATTTGATTGATGACAAATATGAGGCAGGGCAACAACTCACTGAGTGATGGAGCCTAGAGAACATAGTTAGAATGTCCCTAAAATTCAAGTTATGTTTGAGTTTTGTCTCATATTTACATCATATAGTTAAGCAATATCACACTAGCAAAAGGCTAAATGCAATATCACACGAGTCGAGTGATCTTATAGGCCTACAAAAGTTCAGTAAGTAAGAAGATAATACTGATATTTTAGACACAATGTTGTCTGTTTTGCTCAATTTTGCCAACGAAAATATAAAGACAAAGCAGCACTGTTCATCTCTGAGCAACACACAGTGACATTTCATTTCTTAATGCATGATTAGTATGAATTGGGTGAACCATTTGGCGCGTTGTACCATTGGCCATAGGCGCGTTGGATTTGAAGCGGCGCAGCACGGACCGATCAATGTATTACATCAAAGTACCACGAGCAGGATTCAAAAGCATGCAGAGTCGTCTCTTGCGGTACTTTGATGTCACACACCGATCGATCTGATGGTGGTGATCCACTTCAAGTCGTACAAGCCTAATGATTCAATGGACCATTCATAAAGAACCATTTACTTCACTCCTGAATGAATCAGCCATGTGAACAAATCAAATGAATAGATGACTTAATCATTAAGACATTTACCACCACCTACTGACAGTTTTAGTTTATTATTTAAAGTATCATTTCCTTAAATAAATAATTTCATATTTCCATAGTAATAATGATCAAATTAATAAAATTAATTATTAAAGGTATAGTTCACCCAACCACAAATTACAATTCTGTCATCATTTACTCACCCTAATGGTCCAAAAGAGTATATGCAATACATTTTATCAAACAAAATATTTCTTGCTGAAGCTACTTTTTGTAAAGTATGTTTGATGCTTTACACAACAATGATTTTAATGTATCTTTTGGGAGTAATTTCTCAGCCAAATTTGGTGCGCGATTAATTTGCGAATAAATAGATTAATTAATCACCACATCATGTAATTAATTCAATTAAAAATTTTAATTGCTTACCAGCCTTAATTTATACACAAAAGTACAACATATAACTGAATATTGTGATATTGATATTGAACAATGATATTGAATAAGTGTTGTATGAATTATATAGCTTATGTATGAGGGAAATGCACTGTTTAAGTTAAGGGAACGTGGTCTTTCATCTCGTTTAATCCATAAAACATTTAATGTAAAAAGCTGTGTTACTATAATGAATTTTAGATTTAATTTTTGCATGTTGTATGATATTTTTGTGTTTATGTGACGTTAAACGACATGAAGAGATTGTGTGGTCTTTCTCTCTTTATAAGCCACTGATGCTTAATACGACTAACGTAACTGAAATGTTTGAAACGTTTAATTCTAGCTGCAGTAATGTGCTTATTTCAAGTTAACATGGGCGTGTTGAATACGTTTTTGCGTGTGCAATCAATTGCAATTGTCCTGTGAAGTTAAAAGGCGACATTAAACATGACTAACAACCAGCCACGATGAATGTAACTATTTTTAAATGGGGCTATTTACAAATGGCATTTTTAGCGTCGTGAATGGCATTTCGGAAGAAGAGTCCGTCGTTCCGAATGAAAATTAACAACAACCAAATCGTTTCACAATGCCATTATCAAAGTAGCCTCCAAATCAATCAGTTACCTAGGTAGTGAATCAGTATGTCGTGCACTGGGAAAGACCATGGCTCAGTAAACATTTGGAGAATTGATCAAGCAATTTGGAAATGTTACCAGGGCTTGGACATTAACGTATTTGCTCACCAGCCACTGTGGCTGGTGGTTTTCCAAATTTACAAGCCACTCAGCATTTTCAGCGGTCATAATTTTGTTGCTGGGAAATTACATTTTATATTATTAAAGTTCACGACTGCATACTAACATTTTAAAATTGATTTCCTGGTCATTTTTGCCTATAAAAGCCAGTCTTTTTTTACTAACCTTATTAAATGTATACATAATTTCCCCTTGTTGCATGGCAACCAACGCTGATATCACTGGGTTTATTGGCCAAAAGAATGCAAAGCAGGGGAAATCCCTGCATGTCCCAGGGCAAGAGACAGAGTAGAAATTGACTTTTCTACTAATTAATTCATAGGAAAACCTTTCTTTGAATGAACACACATGATCCTTCAGGTCATTGGGTATATTATTGTCATCGTGTATTTGGTCTTTGAAATTGTATACAGTTATGCAGACTTATAATTGAAACACACTCCTGTCAGCTTACATACATATATATATATATCTCTACCATGTGTGGTATCTATGAAATCACCTTCTCATGATCGAAACAAGTGTGTATATTATATATTGGTACATAGGCAATATATATTAGGGTCCTGAGAATCTTTAGTAATTTCGATTCAAGTCCATTTGCAAATTACCATGCTCCTGATTTGTTACAGATATTAAAGGTGCAATAGGTGATTGTCTTCAGAATTTTTTTTTCTTACGCTGCTTGATAGTCTCTTCACATCCTGTTAGCAATCATTAAGTTCCCTTTCTAGGGAACTTCGAACTGCGTCCTCTAGGGGTCGCTATTGGGAACGCTTCGTCGTGACCCGTGTCAGAAGCATACATTCAAAAAACACCAACAACACGTTGGCCGGCGACAGCCTATGACGTCACTACCAGTGCGACTATAGTATAAATAGGCACCGGGAGAACATGTCATCCTCTCCTTCGTCTTCATTGACTGTTTTGTTTGAAGCGTGCATTCCGGTGGTACGAGCGATCTTTCTTTCTTTATTATGGCGAGCACTAGCAAGACATTTAGGAGATGTGTGCATCCGTGTCTTCGTTATTTGACACCTGATGACACACATGATCTTTGTGTCTTTTGTTTGGGCGAAGAGCACGCATGCGATGTCCTCGAGGGGGCAATCTGCGTTAACTGCGAGCATTTTTCATTGAAAAAGCTCCGCTCTCTTGTCTCTCTTTTCAAGGAAAGAGGGGCAGCTGTCTGCTCCCCACTTTTCAGGACCCGCCGCTGCTGAGGCACGGAGGAGAATGAGGTCGTGGGGATCGCAGGCGGATATGGCTGATGAGTTTAATCAGATTTACTGATTTACTTTATTTTTATTGAAAATAAATGCCTTTCAAATGAGATTTCCCTGACATCATCTGATCCAGGGGTCAGTGCTCTGCTGTGTTCGGCTAAGGAAGAGCAGGGGATGTCTGAGGAGGGTGAAGAAGCTGAGGCTGAGCCCTCCCAATCCTCCTGCCCATCGTATGATGAGCTACTGGAGGTTATGGATCGCGCCACGGCGAGTCAAGTGGGCCAAGAAGGTGACGCCGTGAGATCATCTCGACGAGCGTTATCTGTCTGACCACAGCCTTCCAGCTCAGGTGAGTCTTCCTTTTCTTCCTGATCTACATACGGAGGTCGAGAAAGAAAGGAGGAGACCGTTTTCCTCATGCATCTATCGGTTCCAGCTAACGAGTTATGCCAACATCGAGGGGATGCACAAAAGCAGCTATGAGAAGAGCCCCCTGTAGAAGAGATGCTGGCTAGCTATTTTTCTATGGGTGAGACATCCTCCTTGCCATCTAAGCCCTTTCAGGATACATCTCGCTTAAATGGCAGGGCATACGCAGCAGCAGGTCAGGTCGCTTTGTTGCACACGATGGTGGTGCTTCAGGCATATCAGGTTGATCTACTGAAAGACCTGGATAAAGGCGAGGGCCTTTCTCCCGATGATGTAGCTGAGTTGCGCCGCACCACAGATCTCGCTCTCCATGCTACAAAGCAGGCCGCTTCTGCTATGGGCAGGTCTATGGTGGCCATGGTGGTAACGGATAGACATCTGTGGGTGAACCTGGCAGATATTGGGAAGAAAGAGAGGGGCTTTCTTCTCGATGCTCCGGTTTCGCCTTCCGAGCTTTTTGGTACCTCCGTCGAGAGGCTGGTTGAGAAGTTCAGAGAGGCGAAGGTGCGCTCAGCGGCCTTCAAAACCTTCATTCCACGAAGGTCCAGGTCTGAGCCCGAACAGCCCAGGGGTCCTGGCCCGTCTCGGTCTGAGGATCAGAGACGGGCACAGAAGGCTAGTGTTGCGGCTCGCGCTCCTCCCCCACCTGCTGTTAGGGCTAGGAGGAATCACGGGTTAAAGGGAGGTAGGCCAGACCTGAGGGAGGTGATTCAGACGAGGAGTCAGCGCTCTCGTCCGGACCAGAGTGATACCTGAACATCTACTCATCTATCTCGGGGGGTTTAACATCTGCCCTTATCTTCCGCTTCCTAATTCCCCTGTAACCACCATCATCTCCACCTGACCGAGGTTAGGTAGGAATATCCTGCGCCTGCATTACAGTCTCCTTTGCTGGACCTATGATGTTTTGGTTGGGTCTGTGTCTTACATAGTAACCACCTTACTGATGGTCGGGACTAGAGGCTTCTTCAGGCTTCACTTCTTGAACGGGCCTCCTGCGCAGGAGCCATAGTGGGTGAGTACGATCCATTTTGAAATATATATGTAATGCGCTGGTGGTTGTGTGAATTCCGTCTGCTAGCCTTCTTTGCAGTGTTTTCCGAGACCTGTGTGTTCTGTCCTTTTCTAGGGTAGGTCCTCGGTGAGCACCCCTTCTGCTGGACTCAGAACCGGGTTCTCGACTATATGCTTGAAAGAATGAAGAATATGGTAAACAAGTTGCTATAAACAATGCATAATTAGCCTATATAACCAGCTGGTATTTCATTAAAAAGAAGACCATGTTTTTGTTCTTTATGAGAAGTGGTTTTATTTAATTTTAACATAAAGGCATGTTGTGTGCCACTGCAGTTAAATCAGTGTCTATCATGATAAAACATTAATATCAAACCTATATAATGAGTTTGGAAATTTTAGAGAAATGCTTAATGAATACATTGCAACTAAACCCATTAGATTTTAGCCGACTAAATTTACTGTAGATTTAGTCGACTAAAATATTATGATATTTAGTCGACTAAAACTAGACTAAAACTAAAAACAATTCAATTCAGTCAGACTAAAATATGACTAAAACTAAATGCATTTTAGTCAAAAGATTATGATTAAAACTAAATCAAAATGTGCTGTTAAAATTAACACTGGTCTGTGCAAACTAGCTCATGATGGCCTCTCAGGTCTGGGAGAAAGTGTTTCAGAGACCGAAACACAGCCAGCATCTCCAGGAAATGTATGTGCCACGTGAGATGGTGACCTCCCCATAGACCCTGGGCAGAGCGACCACTCATGACCACTCCCCAGCCCGAGAGGGAGGCATCCGTCGTTAGATTTACATGATGTAGAGGAGCCAGAGCAGCATCCAAACACTTGGTAAAAGTGTGGGGTGAGAGTACAAAAATGAACAGAATAACTCGTTATTGGTAAGCTTCGCCCCCGAAAGCAAACCTCAGGAAGTCAAGTCAAGTCTGCTTTATTGTCAATTCTTCCACATGTACAGCACATACACACAGAGAATTGAAACTGCGTTACTCTCAGACCCTTGGGTGCATACAGATAACATAAATACAGATTAAATACAAAATACAACTATACAAAATACAACTATACAAATATATAAATAAGGTAAAATGTAAAAATATATATATAAAGCACAAGGCATATGGAAGATAGAGTGCAAACCAGTAAAGTAAACAACAGTGCAGATATAGTGATGTAGTGCAAAAAAAAAACTTCCTGTGTTGAGGAAAAATGGAAACATGGAAGTATGTGTCCTTCAGATCTATCGTGACAAACCAGTCCTCGGACCTGATTTGAGACACAACCTGTTTGAGTGTCAGCATCTGTCTTGAACTTCAGTCGCATGACTGAATGGTTCAGCTGACATAGATCTAGAATGGGACGCAACCCCCCATCCTTCTTCGGAACGATGAAGTAGCAGCTGTAGAATCCAGACTCTCTGTTGAGAGGAGGTACCACATCGATGGCCTCCTTCCTCAAGAGAGTGTCTACTTCTTGTTCCATAATTAGAGCCTGCTCGTGACCCACTAGTGTGGGAAAAAACCCTTGAATAGAGGTGGATGAGAACCAAACTATATTCTGTACCCTCTCTCCACAGTGTGCAGGACCCATTGAGACACGTTCGGCAGAAGTCTCCACGCTGCCAGATGGCCTACTAAGGAAATCAGTCTCGAGAGATTGACCTCTATTGTCTTTTGAATGGTTAATTTGCCGCTCTGAAGCGGAGGACCGGCAGGGAACGAACGAACTATCTGTTCTGACAATCCTCTTTGAGGATGCAAGCTTTCTAGCACCGCTACATTTCTGGGCAGACACTGAATTTTTAGCTCGCTGGAGACTGACTTGCCCTGAAGCAATGGCAGGGTTAACGGATGGATCTTCCGAGGGAACTGAGGAGAGACAGGCACCGTGTGATGAGGTGAGAACCACTCTTCCCCAGAGGGGCCTGCTCTCAGAAGTCCTGGGCCTTTGATGTCAGGACTTCTTTGTCGAAGACCTCCTCAGATCTGCCTTTTGTTTCAGGGCCTTCAACTTGGAGCTCCGCTGTGAGTCCTGTCAGGGGGAAGTCGTGGCCTAATGGTTAAGAGAGTTGGACTTGTATCCCAAAGGTTGCGAGTTCGAGTCTCGTACCGGCAGGGATTGTAGGTGAGGGGAGTGAATGTACAGCGCTCTCTTCCACCTTCAAGACCACGACTGCACCGCAGCATAAAATGGCTGCCCACTGCTCCGGGTGTGTGTTCACTGCTGTGTGTGTGCACTTAGGATGGGTTAAATGCAGAGCACTAATTCCGAGTATGGGTAACCATACTTGGCCACATGCCACGTCACTTTCATTGTTGCAGGGGAGTATGAGAGGCAACGCTCTGTTTTTGTTTTTGGACCTCCCTGTATGAGGAGCTCGTACACGGTTTGGACTGGTCCCGCCCAGCAGCCCCTTGAGCATGAGAACAGCGACGAAGGAACTGCTGGAATGCCGCTGCCTGACGCCTAGCCGCCTGAAACCTGTCAATGACAGTATCGACTGCATCGCCGAACAGGTCAGAAGGCGCCATCAGGGCATCCAGCAAAAAGACACTTTCCTTCTCTTGGATGTTGGACAGGGTCAACCACAGATGCCGCTCTGTGGCCACCATGGCTGCCATAGGCTGCAATAGACTCTGGCGGTCTCCTTGGTGGCACGGAGGGACAAATCTGCAGCCCAACGCAGCTCTTGGATGTCGTCGGCCTTCACTTCCCCGTCAAGCTCTTTCAGCAGGTCAGCTTGATAAGCTTGCAACACCTCCATGTGATGAGCCCCAGATCCCATGTAAAGACCTTGTCTCAGACGACCACCGGGACAAGACCACAGGAAACAGATGAGTCCTCTGCACAATGTGACATTGCTGCAGCCTGGAATTGAACTGCTGGTTTCATCTGGTCAGAGGAGAACTGGCCCCCTGACTGAGCCTGGTTTACTCCATTATGTCACCGATGGAGTTTTGGTTCCTTGCCGCTGTCGCCTCTGGCTTGCTTAGTTGGGGACACTTCATTTCCAGCGATATTGGTGAATTGATTGCAAATGATTGCAAAGATACTATTTAAACTGAACTGAGCTGGATGATGACATCACTGAATTGAATGATGAACTGTCTTTAACTGAAAAATGAGTGTTTACTATTGTCATTTTGCATTATTGACACACTATTTTCCTAATTAATGCTGTTCAGTTGCTTTGACACAATCTGTATTGTTAAAAGTGCTATATAAATAAAGGTGACTTAACTTGACTTGACTCCATTTTTCAGCCTGACCTGCTTCCATGTGCGCTTTTCCCACCAAAGCAGAGGAGGTCCGAAGCGACTTGATGGGAAGTGCCGGGGTTTTCAGGGACAATGCCTTACCAGGAGACAGATAACCAGCTAGCGACTGTTCTACCTGTGGCATCGCCCCATAGCCACGATCCCTTAACCCCACCACATTGCTCCCTCGAGAGCTGACTGTGTGTGCTCCGCTCCCAAACAAACAAGGCACATACTGTGTGTATCCCCACCTGTGATGTAACAAGGGCAGGGAGGAACACACCGCATGAAACACTGTTTGTCACCACTTTTAGATGCCATAATAAACAATCGTAACAGATGTACAACAGTAAATAGAACATACACACATAGAGCACTTACTGAACAAGAGAGGCTGCCACTGTCTCCACCGCAAGTGCTTTTATACTTCCTGGTCGTTACGTCACCCCGTCCGTAATGGTTTGCCATTACATCAGACTGTATTCACATATGATTCAGAGCGTGAACACGCAGACGCGTTCCCAAAGCATTTTCGAAGCAGCTCAAGTTCCTGAAGGGGAACTAATTTTTCAGACATCTGAACTTATTGTTTTGATAGAGAAGAAAAATATAATTCATGAATTGAGCCAAAACAATTGAGAGAAAAAACAAACAAACAAACTGTAATACTATGTACTTAATAATAAAATCAGAATCAGAATCAGAATGAGCTTTATTGCCAGGTATGTTTACACATAGGAGAAATTTGTTTTCGTGACAGAAGCTTCCACAGTGTAACAGAATGACAATGACAGAACAAAAAAACACAGATAATTAAAAATAAATAAAAAATTAAAAATAGAACAAGTAAATAAAGAATAAAAATATACAAATCGACAATTGTATGTACAGGTATATAACAATTGACAGTTGTATGTACATGTATATTATGTTCAAATTATAATGTAGACTGAGTATGTGTGTTAGATAAATAAGTGTATGCCGATGAGTGTGGTGTCGTCTGCAAACTTCAGGAGCTTGACAGAGGGGTCTATAGAGGTGCAGTTGTTGGTGTACAGGAAGAAGAGCAGTGGGGAGAGAACGCAGCCCTGAGGAGCTCCAGTGCTGATGGTGCGGGTGTTGGATGTGAGTTTTCCCAGCCTCACTAGCTGCTGTCTGTCTGTCAGGAAGCTGTTGATCCACTGACAGATGGAGGTGGGCACGGAGAGCTGAGTTAGTTTGGGCAGGAGGAGGTTTGGGATGATGGTGTTAAAGGCCGAGCTGAAGTCCACGAACAGGATCCTCACATAAGTCCCTGGTCTGTCTAGATGTTGCAGAACATAATGCAGTCCCATGTTTACTGCATCGTCCACAGACCTGTTTGCTCTGTAGGCAAACTGAAGAGGATCCAGCAAGGGTCCAGTGATGTCCTTCAGGTGGGCCAGCACCAGTCTTTCAAAAGACTTCATGACCACAGACGTTAGAGCCACAGGTCTGTAGTCATTAAGTCCAGTAATTTTGGGTTTCTTTGGGACAGGGATGATGGTGGAGCGTTTGAAGCATGAAGGAACTTCGCACAGCTCCAGTGATCTGTGAACGATCTGTGTGAAGATGGGGGCCATCTGGTCAGCACAGGATTTCAGACAGGCTGGTGTAACACAATCTGGGCCTGGTGCTTTTTTCCTTTTCTGCTTCCGGAAGACCTGGCGCACCTCGTCTTCGCTGATCTGAATTGCAGGTGTGGGGGAGAGGGGGGTTGCTGGAGGTGTGAATGGTTGTGTGGAGAGGTGTTCAGAGCGGGTGTGGGGTGTCTTTTCAAACCTGCAGTAGAACTCGTTCAGATCGTCTGCCAGGTGTTGATTCTCCGCAGTGCTGGGGGATGGTGTCTTGTAATTGGTGATTTCTTTTAGACTTTTCCACACTGATGCCGAGTCACTCAAAACAAGCTTTTAAATCCTGCTCTGCTTCATTAGTCCATCTTTTTACAATCCTTAGTACAGGTTTAGCTGATTTCAGTTTCTGCTTATAGGTCGGTACAAGATGAACCAAACAGTGATCAGAGAGCCCCAAAGCTGCTTGTGGAACAGAGTGATATGCATTCTTTATTGTGGTGTGTCCCTTTCTTGGCCACTAGAGGATGCGTTAAATCTAAGGACTCTGGTCTAACGAAATAAAAATGTTTATGCTTTTCACTGTAGTACCTTTTTTTTAAACCATTAGCCAAGTCAATTATATGTCTATGTGAATTTAAAGTGTAATTTAAAAATACTGGTGCATTAAAAGCTCTTTAAAAATAGTAATATTGTTAGACCATTTAAAAATCCCAAAAATTAGCTTTAAAGCATTGTTTACGTGGCCGCGAGAAACAGTGGAATTAATTCAACAGTAATTATGTATATTTTCAAGAGTCCATAAAAAACATTGGAATGGTATTTGTATAGAAAATTGTTCAAAATTAGGGTTCCGTTAGTCCATTACCATTATTATAAAGCCTGCATGTTAGTTTTACGCCTTTAGGCAGCAGCAGTTAACAGTGTAAGTAGGCTAGTATATTTTAGATGCTGTTTACACTAATTGACAACAGAAGTATTTTATTGATACACTGTTTACAGTAAGTGAAAATAGCAATAGATTATATTCACACTATTTCTGTCAGGACCACTATCGTCAAAGATGATTGACAATTAGCCCCCCAGTGTAAAACAGAACAGAACCAACATAAATGTATTGCAGATATCGTTAAAGGTCAATAATTTAAAGTACACATTTTATAATTAGTCTGACTCAAAGGATAATCAGAAGGCTGAATCCTGACAGAGGAGGAGCTGGGGATGGAGGAGGGTAATTAGCTATTGAGCAATGTGAAAACTGCTGATAATACTGAGGGACCTTATATATGAATGCATAGATAGGAGTCGTATTCCTATAGGTAGATGGGGATCAGCTGAGAGTTAGCTGATGCGAGCTTGACTAACGTGACCTGCCAGAACTAACGTTACATTTGATTTCTGTCAGGACCACTATTGTCAAAGATGATTGACAATTAGCATACAGTTTGGATTGGCGGTATGGTTCTGTTCTGGGCAAGAACTCCCTGTGCATCCATGCAACCTAGCATGGATGAGAGCAGGGAGAGCAGTGATAACCCCCCAAAACAAAACCATGTGCTGATATCCCCCAACACAATCTGATAGCAAAATCTCAAATCCTTAGGCAACAACCATGTTGCCCTGAACCAAATGACCAAAACAAGTATGTTGCCAAAACCTGCATAATCTGTAGCAACAATCATGTTGCCTTTAACGGATGACCTAATGAGTATGTTGTCAATACCTTAAAAGCTTAAGCAACATGTTCTCAATAACACCAGATAGACTTAAGAAAAACATGTTTCCGATTCAACCACAGCTTTTAGAACAAGCGTGTGCCAATAACAAGCAGATAGCTCTGGGACAAGCGTGTTCCCGACAATACAACTATAACTTAAGAACAAGCATATTCCCAATAACAACCGAGAGCTTAAGAACAAGCATGTTTTCAATACGACTAGACAGAACAAGCGTGTCTGGTACTGGAGCCGAATCAACACTGAACTGACGGCTGCATCCGAAACTTGAAAATGCTGCCTTTGGAGGACACATTTCAAGGTAGGAAGACATCAAGACATGTCAAATCCAATGTTAGCTTCACTTCCTTTCTCCTGAGATACCTTCATCTGGTCAATATTTAAAGGCAGAATAGATGCATCCTTCGCTGCCTTGATACCCACAATCCTGTGGGTCCTATACCGTGATGGTTGAGCAAAATAAAGTTGGCGTCTGAAGTTATTCCTTGCGATAAATCAGTATTATTAAGTAATTAAATATTTGTAATTATTTAGCATAGTTATCACTGAAGCTCATTCTATTTTGTTGTAGATCACTGAACGTTAAGCTGCCTCAGAAGCATGTCAGATATCAGTTTAATGAGTTACTACCTTCATGAACAAACACTGCCTGCGAAGTCATTGGCTGATAGGCAGCATGTCAGCAGCCTAGGTTTTCGATGCAGACGACTTCAACTGAACAATGACCATTTACCATTTTCTCTTGGAGTTGTGCCGCAGCAGAATTGGTTCCGTTTGCACCATGGTCATTATTTGCTGCTGCTTAAATCTGTGCTGTAGTGTTATAAAATAAAGTTGACTTGACTATGTTAAAGGGGACATAACGCACACAGTTTAGGCCAATCTCATGTTAATCTTGAGTACCTATAGTGTAGTATTGCATTACTCACATCTCTGAAGAGTCTTCAGTTTTATCAGATTTATAAAGAAAGATACAGCTTACGGTTCTCTCTGAAAACAGCCGAGCTCCTGAAGACGAGCCGTGGGCGGAGCTGAAGAGTCGCGAGCACTTACAGGCCAATTGGCAACAAACACAGACATTTGATGCAGTTTTACAGCAGTTCCTAGTCATGACTGGGATCTTTTGTCACTGGGACTGCTCTGACTTTCAGTATCAAACGATGTACAAATCCAGTGTCAGAATGTACCTTGTTATAAAACATTAGTCACCGAAGTGACGGGAACAACAAACACGCTCGTGAAACTCCGTTGCTGCCCCGGAGAAAAAAATTGCATCCACTGTTCACATAACACTGAAGAAGGTTTTTTTTTATTCTCACATCCAAAAACACACATCTTTAGAGACAGTCTTCTCGAGCAAGTAACTGCAGCGCTGCTGATGACTTAAGAAAGTTAACCATTAACGAAACGCGTAGAGCGGCTCGCTCTCGCTCGGGTCGCTGAGTGCGCGCACGCGCATAAGAACCCAACTCTTAACAGTATAAACAACTCAGAATGCATGAAATAGCATTAGACCCTCCTTTAAGTGTAGCATATGCAGCGACAAGTGTGTTGCCAGTGACAACAGATAAGTACCGCACATTGCCAATAGGTCACATAAACTAGCACAATACAAGCATGTAACTGAAAACAACTAAATGAGCCTAAGCAAGACAGATAGCCTTAGCAACACGCATGTTGCCAAATCTGAGAGCATTAAAAGGAAATTAGCTTGTGAAGACGTTCGAGAGAGTGAAACAAATCAGCTGTGATGGGATACTTGATCTATTGATATCCTTCTTGGGGATGAATTTCCCATCTGAACTTGTTCTTGAGTCAGTTACATAACTCGTGGAGTCCATGTCAATAATGTAGCGATGCGTGAAGTAATGCTAACTCAGTTACTTCCGAATCAGGCAGCTTATGATCAATGCAGTGAATTCACGTGTTTAAGTTAACAAACTTGAATGAATCGGAGGTGAGTTCATTGGAAAATGAATTCCACTCGCTAAATTCCCGATTCCTGCTGATGGTGTTTTGCCTGCCGAATTCACCATTTAATTAGCTATTGAGCAATGCGAAAACTGCTGATAATACTGAGGGACCTTATGTATGAATGCTTAGATAGGTTTCGTATTCCTATAGGCAGATGGAGATCAGCTGAGAGCCAGAAGTATTTGCTTGACTAACGTGACCTGGCAGAACTAACGCTACGCTTGATGTATTTTCTTTCTAATAAGTGTAAATCATTAGATATATATTATCTATAGGCTATAAATGGTGGCAGATGTATGCACCTCAGTTCTGATCTGATATGTGATGGGAAAAAAGAGAAGAGCGAGTCCAGCGTGTTATTTTTAATTTTGTGTGGCCTGTAATGACTGTATAATTTATTTATTCATTATTAATTTGTAATTATAGGGAATTAATGATTATTACCACATTCGGTTTTGCTAGGACTTCGGATCTGAATGTCCCAAGTCCACCCGATCAAACCATAGGTAAATTTGTTAGTCTGCACTTCAAATCAGAGGTCGTCCAGCGAGCCGGTGATTCTTAGTATCTTTTAACAAATTTAATGTGTTTTCCTGGCCACGGTCATCACTAGGCATCCATATGTCATGAAAAGGTTTTTCAGCTCTGGTACAAAAGGTCTCTGGGGTATCTCTTGATTAGATTAATTCAAAGCCTCATGATGGTGATCCAGTGGCATCTCCGTGTCCTGTATATGAAATCCCTACAGGCCCAACCAGACATTGGTGGGTGTAATTAGTGTAAATAGCTTATATGTCAAAAAGGCTGGCTATTCGCACTTAAAGGGGTCATATGATGCTGCTAAAAAGAACATTATTTTGTGTATTTGGTGTAATGAAATGTGTTTATGTGGTTTAAAGTAAAAAAAACTTTTTCCACATACTGTACATTATTGTTTTTCCTCTATGCTCCGCCTTTTTGAAACGCGTCGATTTTTACAAAGCTCATCAGTCTGAAAAAGCGAGGTGTGCTGTGATTGGCCAGCTATCCAGTGCGTTGTGATTGGCCGAATACCTCAAGCATGTGACGGAAACGTTACGCTCCTCACCATACTGCTGATGCCGTGTTCCGGCCGGAGCGAAGAGACAAAAACATTAAAACCCATTACAAACGAGGAATTTGTTGCCTCCAGTGGGGACATAATTTCTGATTATAATGACTTATACTGTCTTTTTACGCGTTGCGTTGCATCGCGCCGCGTAAACATAAAACCCCGTCTGCATTTGTGATCAGAGAAATGACAAACAACAAGTGCTAATCTACACTGCCCAAAACTCGTGTTTGAATCATCAGTGGCAAATCCTTTAAATGAAAACGTACTTACAGACTGTGTGTAAGAACTGCCGGCATTTTAGTCTAACATTACTCTCCCAGGATCAGTAAACAGTCCTCCATAAAATGTGCTGCACACATCTGGATATTTGGGTTAAACTGTTCTGGAACAGTGTTGTAAATACAACTTAACCACTGATTTGTAGTCGTGTCACAATGAAAAACACAGCAGCCTAGCGTGAGCGGAAGCCCCGGCTTAGCATGAGCTGAGGCCGGGCTAGAGTGAGCTGAGGCCCCGGCTTAGCGTGAGCTGAGGCCGGGCTAGCGTGAGTGGAAGCCGCTGCTTAGCGTGATCCGACAAAGGAACGGCAACCACATGTGACGACCCCGGGCTGGACTCTGTTTCGTCCATCTATCTCTTTGGATTTGAGACTTTAGTCTTTGCAACTTTACAGATCTTCTTTATGCACCAAGAGCTTGTAACACTCCAAAGAGAAAGGACAAATTGAAATCGCATCATATGACCCCTTTAATAGACACACCGTTATTAAAACGGCACAGTGATATCGGCTGATATACAATATAATGTCCCATAGAGACTTCAAGGGTTATGAAAATAGCCTATCCAGTATATGAAAATCAAGTTAATTTCAAGTTCATTTATTTTTAAAGCACATTTAAAAACAGCAACAAGACTGACCAAAGTGCTGTACATTAAAATAAAACCATAAACACATAAAACAGAAAGAATAAAACATATTAGGGATGCACCGATACTTTTTCCAGTACTCACCCGAAACCGATACTTTTCTTTTTGTTACTTGCCGATACCGAGTACTGATACCAATATTTTTTTTGCATTTGTAATTTTTTTAAATATTGGGTACAGAAACAAAAAGAGCATGTATAATGTTAGTTGGTTAACTTCATTTATCAAATAGATACAGTCAAACCAAAATGTATTCAGACACATTCAACATTTCTCACATTATCACAGTTTATTCACTATAGTTTAGAAAATGGTAAAAAAGATAACAAGAACTCAGAGTTAAACTGTGTCAGAACAAATTCAGCTTGATAATGTTAGATAACTTTGATAGAAAGGTATGTAATGGATTACAATCAACCAAAAATTAGACAGCTGTTAGTATGACAATATTTACACAACTATCAATACTTAGTCGGGCAACCCTTAGCCTTAATGACAGCCTGTAGTCTCCTGGGCATGCTGTCACCCAGCTTCATGCAAACCTGAACTTCTTTTTTTTTTTCCAGACCCAGTCTGAATATTTTTTGGCCCCAAATTTGTATGAGTTTTACTGGTATTCCACTGTATGAAGACATTTTGGTTATAATTTGTCACAGTTTACTTTATTTTGCTATCCTCACTTACATAAATTAACTATAGTGTCCTGCACCCACTAGAAAAAAAATATCACAAATTATATCTGGTCTCTGAATAATTTTTGGTTTGACTGTATATCCTTTGGTTATTTTCACACTTAATTATGACCATTAAAATGTATTTTACAAGTTTTTGTTACTTTCACCATTCATTTAATTTTTGCTCTATGGTACATCATCTTTAATTTAATAGCATTAGAGCTGCTCCATTGCAGCAGCTTAGTACTGTAATCACGCACTTTGCTGTAATAATGCAGGGAACCACTCATTATAAATCTCCTAATTGTGTTATTTTCAGAAATAGAAGTCACGTTTTTTTTCATCTGAAACGTGCTGCGATTTATGTTCTAAAGCCACTCATATAATGCAGAAACACTCATGAAGCAAGCATAGGGCGTGCACATATTTGTACTGATGCAGAATAGTGCCCCTATAAATGGTCTTATTTTTACGATTTAGTTTTAATCCAAATGATGCGTGTGCTAAGTGTGTGAACATCAAAGATCACATAACAGAATTGCTCTCTCTCTCTCTCTCTCTCTCTCTCTTTCTCTCTCTCTCTCTCTCTCCCTACCATTAAGTAACTTGTGCATTGTTTTACTTACTTGTTTTTGACGTATCCGACCGAACTACAAACTTTCCAGTAATGTCTGCGAGAAAGGTATATTCACTCGACCAGCTCGCGCATCTGCGCCATTGCGCGCTCAATCCACTCAGCATGCTTTGCTTATCAGCTTGTGCACATCCGCTATACAGTCAATACTGAATGTTTAACATTATATTCATTGCATACATATACTTAGTAGACATCCTTAATCTCTAATAACTGCATTCTGCTGTCTGTTGTTCTGTTGTCGGTGTTTCATTGTCTGAATATGGCACTGAACACATGCTGTGTGGTATCGGCGTTTGATATTGGGGCATTTTAACGAGTACGAGTATGAGTACAGGAGCTCGGTATCGGTGCATCCCTAAAACATTTGAATGTAAAAGCAAAGGAATTACAGATAAACAAGACCATAATACAATGTAATAAGAATGGGATATTAATAGGCCAGATCAAACAAGTGTGTTTTTAAAAGAGACTTAAAAATGGATAGGGAAGGTGCTACTCTAATCTCAAGCGGCAGATCATACCATAACCGAAGCCCAACCACAGAAAAAGCTTGATCCCCTCTACGTTTTAGTCTGGAATGAGGAACTAAAAAGAAATTCTGATCACTGGATCTTAGACTTCTAGAGGGAGTATAAAAGTGCAACAGCTCTGAGAGATAACTAGGGGCTTGGTTATGTAAAGATTTATACACCAGTAAGATAACTTTAAAATCGATTCTAAATTGAATAGGCAGCCAATGAAGTGCCCTCAGTTTGGGGGTGATGTGGTCACATTTGTTTTGGACCAATTGTAGGTGAGTAATTTGTGACTTTGAAATACCGCAATATAGTGAGTTGCAGTAATCTAATCGTGAAGTAATAAAAGCGTGGACAGCCATCTCTAACGTCGTAGCATTTAAAAAGTGTTTGATTTTAGACAGCAAGCAGAGTTGATAAAAACTGGAACCAATTACAGATGAGATATGTTTGTCCAATTTTAATGACTTGTCAAGAAGGACACTCAGATTTCACACACGAGAAGATCTGAAGGCCGATAATCTGCCTTGAATAGGCAGCCAATGGAGGCCCCTCAGTATGGGGGTGATGTGGTCACATTTGCGACTATTTTGAAGAAATCTAGCAGCAGCGTTTTGGACCAATTGTAGGTGAGTAATTTGTGACTTTGAAATACCGCAATATAGTGAGTTGCAGTAATCTAATTGTGACGTAATAAAAGCGTGGACAGCCATCTCTAACGTCGTAGCATTTAAAAAGTGTTTGATTTTAGACAGCAAGCAGAGTTGATAAAAACTGGAACCAATTACAGATGAGATATGTTTGTCCAATTTTAATGACTTGTCAAGAAGGACACTCAGATTTCACACACGAGAAGATCTGAAGGCCGATAATCTGCCCAGATCTAGGATGGTAGCCTGAGAATATTCAGTAGGACTGAAAACAAACACCTCTGTTTTATCTTAATTTAAAGGTGCTGTATGTAGGATTGACTACTGTATGTTGATTTTTAAACTAGGTATTGCAGTCCAAATTCAAAATATTGGAGATGTTTTTTTTTCACCCGGCCCCTCCTCCTCAGACTTGACGCACACGCAGATTGCCAGATTGATGACACCAACAGGAACGAGCACACTTGATGATGAATGAAATGAAATACGCTGTGTTTTCCGCCAACTGGCAACCTGGGGTGGCGAAATACAATTGGGTAAACTGGCAGTGGGCGTATTTCACAAACCAAAACAGAGACCGACATTCCGGCCCGGAACACACATTTTCAAAGGAGATTAACTGACTGTAGCATTGTTTGTCAGATAAACAAGTGTGTTAACTTAGCATGTTTCTTAAATATCTGCAAGCATATTATGGTATTTTTAAGCTTTAGTAGATTCAAAAACTTACATACAGCACCTTTAATGTTAAAAATGTGTTGAGCTAGCCAGATTTTGACCTTGTCTAAGCACCTTAGTAAGGTGTTAAGTGCTGAAGGATCATTTATCTTAATAGGTAAATAAATCTGGCTATTGTCAGCGTAGAAATGAAAAGACACCCCATGCCTTCTTAGAATGGAACCCAGAGGAAGCATGTACAGGGAAAAAAGGAGGACGCCAATATCGATCATTGAGGGAGGCCACGGGTGAGAGGTGCAACAGAGGAAGAAAATGTACCTAGTTTGACAAAAAAATTTATGTCGGATAAAAATGACTGAAACCACTTAAGGACCATACCGTTTAGGCCCACGTCAATATATGAAAATATATTGAATATCAAAATTAGATCATTAGACCCTGAGTGAAAGAACTGGAACAGCGCTTAAAAAGAAGAAGCGCCATATTTATTAAAGAGGAGCATGTTAAAAGTTAGCAAATATAACTTATATGTTTGTGTGCAAGCATAGGACCATTTCTGTTGTGTTGTGCTAATTGTGTTGTATTATGCTAATTGTGTTGTGGCTTGTTTCCATTGAGTTGCAGCTTTTTTCTGTTGTGTTGTGAGCATTGTTTGTCAGATAAACAAGTGTGTTAATTTAGCATGTTTCTTAAATATCTGCAAGCATATTATGGTATTTTTAAGCTTTAGTAGATTCAAAAACTTACATACAGCACCTTTAATGTTAAAAATGTGTTGAGCTAGCCAGATTTTGACCTTGTCTAAGCACCTTAGTAAGGTGTTAAGTGCTGAAGGATCATTTATCTTAATAGGTAAATAAATCTGGCTATTGTCAGCGTAGAAATGAAAAGACACCCCATGCCTTCTTAGAATGGAACCCAGAGGAAGCATGTACAGGGAAAAAAGGAGGACGCCAATATCGATCATTGAGGGAGGCCACGGGTGAGAGGTGCAACAGAGGAAGAAAATGTACCTAGTTTGACAAAAAAATTTATGTCGGATAAAAATGACTGAAACCACTTAAGGACCATACCGTTTAGGCCCACGTCAATATATGAAAATATATTGAATATCAAAATTAGATCATTAGACCCTGAGTGAAAGAACTGGAACAGCGCTTAAAAAGAAGAAGCGCCATATTTATTAAAGAGGAGCATGTTAAAAGTTAGCAAATATAACTTATATGTTTGTGTGCAAGCATAGGACCATTTCTGTTGTGTTGTGCTAATTGTGTTGTATTATGCTAATTGTGTTGTGGCTTGTTTCCATTGAGTTGCAGCTTTTTTCTGTTGTGTTGTGGCTTTTTTCTGTTGTGTTGTGGCTTGTTTCCATTGTGTTGTGTTAATTTTGTTGTGTTGTGAATATTTTGCTGTGTTGTGCACTACTGTGCCACCGTAGCTTTAGTATGGTAGTCAGCACATCAAAATAAGTGTATATGAAAAAAAAATAAAATAAAAAAAAACTCTCTTTATTTATTCCTTCTCTTTCTAGCTTGTACTTATTTGAACAATGTCTAAGAACTTGGTATTACAACCACTTCTTGTGTCTGTTTGCCTCTCTTAAGAAGAATCGCTTTATGTATCCTCCAATTGTAAGTCGCTTTGGATAAAAGCGTCTGCTAAATGACTAAATGTAAATGTAAATGTATATGTATATATATTTATTTTCCTTTCCCAGAAGGGGCTCTAAAAAGGACATACTGTAAGTGTAGCATAAAAGTAATCCAGACAGGCCAAGTATTCTGAAATAATATGATCACTTTTGCAACCAAAGTAAAACTGATGTGGCTATTCACTTTCAAATAATATATAATGATGCAACAACACATGTATACAGAGTGCAAATCAAATATGGCAACATGTCAAAAACACAGAACTTGGATTACACTACAGGATGTTTAGATTACTTTTTGGAGCTTAAAACGTTTGGAACCCATTGACTTGGACTGAACAAAATGAACAATGAACAGCAGAAACTTTCAAATATAATTTTTTAATAGTGAAAATAATACAGGTTTGAATAATGTCATAATTTTTATATGAACTATCCTTTTAATTAAGCATGCTTCCTGCTCTCTAGACCAGCACCGAAGCAAATTCAAGGTCTTTTATCAGCAGCAACATTAGTTCTCTTTTAAGGCAAAAGGTCTTTAAATGACCTCATATTGAACGTATCATTTAGGACGTTTTTCACCCAATGCTTGCCTCTTCCCTGCCGTTCCCTGGTCACATTTTTATTTTTTTAATGCAAATCCAAACATTTCTACACTCGGATTCTCTGTCACATTCCCAGCCCAAGGAGAATGAATCAAAGTTCTATCACTCTGCTTTAATGGTGCTTTTATCTTCAGAGAGCCACAAATAACCTCAGCCTTAACTGATAATGTCTGCGCAGTGACACTTGTGTTACATTACCCTCTCAATATCTCCTCACATTGCCATTATCATTTATCTGACTTTTTTCATCCCCTGACTTGATTTAGGCACATTTCTATGGGCTGCAAGCGATGCACGATTCACGAGTACTATGAAGGCTGGAGTCTCAATGATTAAAAGTACACACTTTTTTTGCGACGTGGCTTCGCAATCAGTCAATAACCAGTACTACATCAAACCGCAGCGATGGCATCGCCTCTTGTTGGCCCATCCAAGTGGCGACATTAATCATGACCGAACGTTTAATATCAATTTCTTATCCTATCCATGGACAACGATTTCTGAGTAATTGGATTCTCCTTAGCAACATATATATCCATCTTTAGAGGTGTGGAGTGCTGAGAGCAATTCATAAGATGCCAATTCTAATCAAAGTGCCTCTTAATCACATTATTTGCTTGCATCTCTGTTTTGTGCTGAGATTAATGCTAAAATGGGATCATCCAGGATTTGATTTCTGTTTTCGGAGCACACATTTCTTCCCTTTTTGCGGACTGTCAACATATCCCAGCATCACAAAACCGCTTGCCGTGTAAATGATGAGAGCCGTATAAATGGAACAGAAGAACGTTGTACCTTTGGGCCAGTAATTATTCCAGTGAGATGTGGAACTCTGGGAGGGACTAAACGGCTGTATTTTCGGTAAAGACACATTGAGGGCATGTGAAGGTGGTCTACAGGGCTCCGTCAGGCTGAGATTAGACTGCTGGGGAGGCACAGATTGCTTTAGGAATAAGCAGCATGCACAGCGGGTTGGCAGGAAAGAGAGGCAATGAGTTTCTGAGGCTCTGATAGGTTCTGCCGTCATTATTAATAGCTTTTTTCTGTTTCTTTGGCATGGGGTACAGTACGCCACGACTCTTTTTACACTTTAATGGTTTTGTATTTCCAGGTGTCAGATGTATTATTACAGATCATTCAAAGCTGCTGAAATTGTAATTTCAGGAGTTGCATGAATTCAGTGAAGGTCTGCATTTGGTAAGTAAATTAGGATATTTATATTTGATTATTAAAATAAATTATGTAGATTAAGATCTTGCCTTTTTTGATAAAAAAAAATGTCTGCAGTTTAAATGCATGATATATGGGGTATTGGAATATATGGGAGTTTTTAATGAACATATATTTTTCATACTATACATTATAAAGCTGTTATGCCTAAATTAACTAAAATCAGCAATTAAAATGATGAATGTTGGATATGGTGTTTAATATTTATTTATTTAGACAAAATAGTGCAGAATTCTAATATTGGTAATTAATCAATTATTGGCCATAATGGATGTGCAATATCAATTATGCACTATTGTTCAAAGTTTGGGGTTAGTAAGGATTGATTGATTGATTGATTTAAATTAATGGTTTTATTTGGAAATGATGCATTAAACCATGTACAGTCATAGCCAAAAGTTTTGGCAGTGACATACATTTTGTGTTTTACAAAGTTTGTTGCTTAAGCTGTTGTGGTGTTCATACACATTTTTTTTAGATTATTGTGTAGAGTGATCAGATACATTGTAAAAAAATTGCTAAAAGCTTCATTGGCCAAATAATTTACTTTTCACACACACAAAAAAATAATAAATAAATAAATATATGTATATATATATATATATATATATATATATATATATATATATTATTATATAAACAAAAAAAGAGATTTTTACA
>NW_015506084.1:56004-59787 GCF_001515645.1 Sinocyclocheilus grahami
GCTGGCGGCGTGTGATGGGGCACACCTGAACCAAATGGAGCCTCATCACCACCTGTTTAAATGCCGAGCGCGCCTCTCCTCGGGAGAACGGTCTCTTCCCCGTGCATGCACGCTGGTGTCCTCGTGGGTCCAGGAGGGGTGCATAGAGGGATCTCCGTGCCGCCGACGATGCGAGCTACCGGACCCACGGTCCGGACGAGGGCCGCACCTGTTAAACGGCCGTCAGGCCAGGATGCCGGGCCGTCTAGCCCCTCCCCATGCCGGGGCCAAGGCGAGAAGGATGCAGCCGCTGGACAAAGCCGCCGCACTTCGCGTCGCAGACTGGAGAGGGGAGAGGCAGCGGCCGCCGGTCTCCGCCCCTTACCTGGACCCGTCCTTCCTGATCACTGCCCTTCCCTGCACGAAGCCCGCAGCACGACGAGGACACCAGATTCCCTGTTTATTTTGGACACTAGATGCCCCTTTTCCCTGGACACAATATTGTTTGATATTATTTGTCGATAAAAGCCTCTCCGAGGCCTGACACCACACCCCCTGTGTCTGTCGTGTGCTCGTCCCGTGACAATATATAAATAATAAAATATTCACTGTTTTTTGATCCTGACACAAGAAGGATGCAGCCGCTGGACAAAGCCGCCGCACTTCGCGTCGCAGACTGGAGAGGGGAGAGCGAGCGGCCGCCGGTCTCCGCCCCTTACCTGGACCCGTCCTTCCTGATCACTGCCCTTCCCTGCACGAAGCCCGCAGCACGACGAGGACACCAGATTCCCTGTTTATTTTGGACACTAGATGCCCCTTTTCCCTGGACACAATATTGTTTGATATTATTTGTCGATAAAAGCCTCTCCGAGGCCTGACACCACACCCCCTGTGTCTGTCGTGTGCTCGTCCCGTGACAATATATAAATAATAAAATATTCACTGTTTTTTGATCCTGACACAAAATGACCAGCTAACATTAATTGACTAATCATATCAGCAGCACATGTGAAAGTGTGAATGAGTACTAGTCAGGTAAAATCACTATCATACTAATTAGATTGTAAGAGCAGACTGATTGCTATAAAAGGAAGGAAGAAACCTCACATGCAAGGAAATTGCTACAAAGAATATTGCACCTGAAAGAACGATTTACTGGATCATCAAGAACTTCAAGGAGAGAGGTTCGACTGCAGTGAAGAAGTCTTCAGGACATCCCAGAGTGTCCCGCAAGTGCCAGGACCATCTCCTCCTGAGGAGTCAGCTACGGAATCCTGTCACCACCAGTGCAGAGCTTGCTCAGGAATGGCAGCAGGTTGGTGTGAGAGCATCTGCACACACAGTGAGGCCAAGACTTTTGGACAATGACCTGGTGTCAAGAAGGGCAGTAAAGAAGCCACTTCTCTCCAAGAAAAATGTCAAGGACAGACTGAAATTCTGCAGGCAGTACAATGATTGGACAGCAGAAGACTAGTGCAAAGTTATTTTCTCTGATGAAGCTCCTTTCTGACTGTTTGGGACATCTGAAAATCGATTGTTTGGAGAAGAAAAGGTGAACGCTACCATGAGTCCTGTGTTGTGCCAACAGTGAAGCATCCTGAGACATCCATGTGTGGGGTTGCTTTTCAACCAAGGCAGTGGGCTATCTCATAATTCTGCCCCAAAACACTGCCAGCAATAAAGAATGGTATCAAAACATCCTGCAAGAGCGACTTCTTGTAACAATTCATAAGCAATTTGGTGATGATCCGTGCATTTTCCAGCATGATGGAGCACCATGTCAAAAAGCAAGAGTGATAAAGAAGTGGCTCGGAGATAATTACATTGAAATTTTGCATACGTGGCCAGGCAAATCTCCGGATCTCAATCCCATAGAGAACCTGTGGTCAGTCCTCAAAGGGTGAGTGGACAAGCAGGAGCCCACAAATTGTGATCAACCCCGAGAAATAATAAGGCAAGAATGGATCGCCATCAGTCAGGATTTGGCCCTAATACCTAAAGCTAATATCCAGCATGCCAGAGCGAATTGCAGAGGTTATGAAAAACAAGGGTCAGCACTGTAAATATTGATTCATTATATATTTTTTGCCAATAAAAGCCTTTAAAACTTATGATATGCTTATCAATGTTTTTCAGTATACCATAGAAACATGTGGAAAAATAATCTACAAATACTGAAGCAGCAAACTTTGCAAAACACAAAATTTATGTCTCTGCCAAAACGTTTGGCCATGGCTGTACATTGGGCATGTTACGTGTTGCATGTTTGCTCTTTACTCTCTCCCTGTCTCACTTTCTACCTGTCGCAGACCGCTAATTGGGTTCCAGCTGATGCTCATCGTCCATCAGTACTGAGTGAATGCTGCAGAAACCAAAGAATTATAAGACAGCAGAGAAACAAACCTGAAGCACTGACAGCAACGCGCTTCACTCTTTGCCCTGATCCAGAAATGTTCTCTTTTGTTCAGCTCAGTGTGACCGAGTGTGGTCTTTACCTCTTAACGTTGTGAATGGATTGCTCAATTGCAAACTATGAGAGAGCGTGCGAACGCTATGGGCGTATTTCTCGTATTGATGTTTATTTTGTTTTACTCTTAATTTTTGTGTAAATACTTTTGTTTGGTTTTTGGAAGGCTGCCATTTTCTTTGAACTTGAGATTGTTTATGTTAGTCAGGGTGTAAGGTAAGACTCTGTCATTTATTTATTTTCATTTGTTTAGGTTATTTAAAGCTTTTGTTGATAGTTAGTTTTGTTTGTTATATTGGCCTTACCCTCTCTTGAAGTTTTGCTTCCTTTGTAAATATTTTGTTATTAATAAAGCTATTTGTTTAAGTTTTTGTTACAGCCTCACTTACCCTTAGACAAACAGGGAGGCTTGTAACATTAGTCATGACTTTAAAAAAATAATGCTAATTATTTTTAAAAAACTAATCAGTTATCTCCCATTTTAATATGCTATAAGTAGATAATACTTACCACAGCTGTCATCTTTTATTAAAAAAAAAATAAAAAATTTGTGGGTTAACTAATCTTTTAATGTGTCACTAGACATGCCATAAATGTCATAAAATGCCCACTTTCAAGTCATTTCTGTACCTGTTTTATTGATACTTAACTGTAAAAATCATGTCAGTAGCACATTTGTGCTAAGATACCTGAAGTTTCTCTATAATCGCATCTCAATAAGTCTGCTGTCCATCATTAATACCTCCTATTCAAGCATCTGTCCTCACCTTGGCTAGTCAAACACAGATTTTGATCAAAACTGAGCCGGGATTTTTGGATTTGAGGAATCTTCTTTTTCATTAAAAAGAGGAGGAGATGTCATGTTTTGAGGTAAAGCCAGCTGTGTGGATATCAGATGGGCTCGTCTCTACCGGTCATTGCCACGAAGGAGTTGTTAGACTGAGAGCAGCTTTGATGGGCTACAGCGTGCCTAACTCAGAGCAGGCTGATTATTGGATTTCCTTCAGTGTGGTCTGTGAAAAAAACCCTGGGGCACGGTCATACAGAAAAACACCGGTCTTCTCCAACCTCCCCAGCTGACGCTCTTTCTCCTTGCTTTCCTCGATGTCTATCCCGAAAACTAATCTATAGACTGCAACAGACCACAACACACCATGCTGTGAACAGTTTCCCCTCAAGAAATCTTTGACTTTTTTGATGCCAAGTCGCTTCCTGTCCTTTCCTCTTATGTCTGTTCATGCTGACGGTGATTGTATCACTGTAGGTCAGCAGGTCACGTATTATTGGTCATAGTAGGTGTTCCTGCAGCTAAATGAGACGTATTGTTGGTAAAAAAA
>NW_015506084.1:65934-98405 GCF_001515645.1 Sinocyclocheilus grahami
TGCCAGGACCATCTCCTCCTGAGGAGTCAGCTACGGAATCCTGTCACCACCAGTGCAGAGCTTGCTCAGGAATGGCAGCAGGTTGGTGTGAGAGCATCTGCACACACAGTGAGGCCAAGACTTTTGGACAATGACCTGGTGTCAAGAAGGGCAGTAAAGAAGCCGCTTCCCTCCAAAAAAGCCACTTCTCTCCAAGAAAAACGTCAAGGACAGACTGAAATTCTGCAGGAAGTACAAGGATTGGACAGCAGAAGACTAGTGCAAAGTTATTTTCTCTGATGAAGCTCCTTTCTGACTGTTTGGGACATCTGAAAATCGATTGTTTGGAGAAGAAAAGGTGAACGCTACCATGAGTCCTGTGTTGTGCCAACAGTGAAGCATCCTGAGACATCCATGTGTGGGGTTGCTTTTCAACCAAGGTAGTGGGCTCTCTCATAATTCTGCCCCAAAACACTGCCAGCAATAAAGAATGGTATCAAAACATCCTGCAAGAGCGACTTCTTGCAACAATTCATAAGCAATTTGGTGATGATCCGTGCATTTTCCAGCATGATGGAGCACCATGTCAAAAAGCAAGAGTGATAAAGAAGTGGCTCGGAGATAATTACATTGAAATTTTGCATACGTGGCCAGGCAAATCTCCGGATCTCAATCCCATAGAGAACCTGTGGTCAGTCCTCAAAGGGTGAGTGGACAAGCAGGAGCCCACAAATTGTGATCAACCCCGAGAAATAATAAGGCAAGAATGGATCGCCATCAGTCAGGATTTGGCCCTAATACCTAAAGCTAATATCCAGCATGCCAGAGCGAATTGCAGAGGTTATGAAAAACAAGGGTCAGCACTGTAAATATTGACTCATTATATATTTTTTGCCAATAAAAGCCTTTAAAACTTATGATATGCTTATCAATGTTTTTCAGTATACCATAGAAACATGTGGAAAAATAATCTACAAATACTGAAGCAGCAAACTTTGCAAAACACAAAATTTATGTCTCTGCCAAAACGTTTGGCCATGGCTGTACATTGGGCATGTTACGTGTTGCATGTTTGCTCTTTACTCTCTCCCTGTCTCACTTTCTACCTGTCGCAGACCGCTAATTGGGTTCCAGCTGATGCTCATCGTCCATCAGTACTGAGTGAATGCTGCAGAAACCAAAGAATTATAAGACAGCAGAGAAACAAACCTGAAGCACTGACAGCAACGCGCTTCACTCTTTGCCCTGATCCAGAAATGTTCTCTTTTGTTCAGCTCAGTGTGACCGAGTGTGGTCTTTACCTCTTAACGTTGTGAATGGATTGCTCAATTGCAAACTATGAGAGAGCGTGCGAACGCTATGGGCGTATTTCTCGTATTGATGTTTATTTTGTTTTACTCTTAATTTTTGTGTAAATACTTTTATTTGCTTTTTGGAAGCGTTTTGGAAGGGTGCTATTTTCTTTGAACTTGAGATTTTGCCTATGTTTATGTTAGTCAGGAGTAACCTTCTTTCTCTCACGTTTTGACCGTTTTCATTTGTGGTTGGGGAAGGAGTAAGAGGAGGGGACGTAGGAATAATGGAATTTGATTTAACAGATTTTACTCTCGCGCCCACGGTCGAAGTGTTTAATAGTTGTAGAAAAAAGGATTTAATTTTGATCATGGAATTCTTTGATATTCATATTCAGAGGGATACCACCAAACAAGTGCTTAAGGAAGATCTTTATGAGAAATTGATAGCTGCAGGTATTCTACCTAGGCAATCTGGTGATGATGAGTTTCAAATGGGTGCGGCAGTGAATGCTGAAGCACTGGGTGCTATGGCTCAAGTGGTACGTCCAAATTGTGATTCTGTGCCTCAGGATTCAATGCTTACTTTAAAGTTGAAAGAGATGGATCTTTTAATTAAGAAGCAAGAATGTGAGGCAGAGATGATTAGATTTCGTATGTTAGAGAAGCAGGCAGAAAGAGATATTGAAATGCGTAAACTAGATTTGGAAGCTGAGCGGTTGGCCCGAAGGCCAATTCCAGTTCCACGTACTCGGCCTAGTTCAGTATCCTCGCCTGTAATTATGACAGATAGCACCGTAACTGAGAATTTTTCCCACACTGTTTCGAGTGATACGTTTGACGTTAGTAAGTATATTCGACTTGTACCACTGTTCAGGGAGGCTGAAGTCGATTCTTACTTTATTGCTTTTGAGCGAATTGCGAGTAAACTAAAATGGCCAAAGGAGATGTGGGATTTGCTGTTACAATATAGTATTACAGGGAAAGCTCAAGGGGTTTGCTCAGCCTTACCTATTGAAGGTCCCCTTGACTATGAAACAGTAAAGTCTGCTGTTTTGCCGGCATACGAGTTGGTCCCCGAAGCCTATCGACATAAGTTTCGTGGGCATGTGAAAAATATTTCTTGAGAAATCTAGAGATATTGAGAGAAAAAAGAGTGCTTTTCGAAAAGTGGTGTCTTTCTTGCAGGGTTACATCACTGGAGGAGATACAGGAATTAATATTGTTAGAATAGTTTAAGAATTGTGTTCCAGCTAATATCATTGTGTATTTAAACGAACAAAAAGTTACTTCTCTTGCTAATGCTGCAGTTTTGGCAGACAAATTTGTGTTGACACACAGTAATGTCTTTTCGTCAGGGGCGACTGTCAAAACTCAGATGGGGAATACAGAGAAATCGGTACAGTGTGTTACATGTTCGTTTAAAGGTGAAATGACTCCTAAATCAAAAGGGGGTGCTGATAAGCGAGTTTGTTTCTTTTGCCTCGATCCAAACCATGTGATTGTGGATTGTAGAGCATGGAAGCAGAAGAGTGGCGCTTCTAAGAATAAAAATGTCGCTCTTGTTTAGTCCGTATACATGGACACTGATGAAGAGGAGACATATCAACCTTTTTTGTTTAGGGGTACAGTTTCATTATCACCTGATTCAGAGTTTAGGCCTGTAACAATTCTGCGTGATACGGGAGAAGCTCAATCGTTTATATCTGCGGGAATCTTGCCATTCTCTGATCCTTCCTTTACTGGTAATGAAGTATTAGTACGTGGCATTGAGATGCATTGTGTGAATGTGCCGCTTCATACTGCATATTTGAAGTCTGATATTGTTAGTGGGGCATTCAACTTAGCTGTGCGTGAACCGTTACCTGTGGAGGGTGTTGACTTGATTCTTGGGAACGATCTTGCAGGTGGCATAGTCTTCCCTACACCAATTGTGACTTGCATACCTAATACTTCCCAAAATTTTGATCTAGCTGTAAAGTTTCCTTCTGTGTTTCCCGCTTGTGTTGTTACTCGTGCTCAAGCACAGAAATTTAAGGAAGTAGTAGATCTCTATCACGCTGACGCTGATGGCTGCCTCCGTGGCGTGCTCCGCAGTTGTTTTTTTGTTTTTGTTAGTTTGTCCTGTCTTTAGTTATATCCCTGCAATTAGTTTCACCAGAGACGAATTGCTGGACATTCGGCAGTACACACCACCCAATATTTCACTGGTTTTCGGCTATTCTTATGTTTTGCTGGACATTGTAGTCAGCGGAGCTGCTGTGCTGATCAAGCGCTTCAGGACGCGCAGACGGGGGAAGCGAGCCGGTACGCTCGTCAAGCTCAGACAGCGCGGATTCAGAACGCCGTTGCCGAGCATCCATTTGGCCAAACCTCCGCTCTCTACCCGACAAAATGGATTAACTCATTCTGCTCTCCCGGACAAATAAGGATTTTTCAAACTCTGCTGCTCTGTGTTTCACGGAAACCTGGCTGAAAGACGCCATTCCGGACAGCGCGTTGAGTCTCCCAGGTTTTCAGCTGTTCAGAGCGGATCGCGATGCAGAATCAACGGGGAAATCACGCGGCGGCGGGACATGCTTTGAGAGGTGGTGTACAGATGTAACTGTGTTAAAGAAGATGTGCTGTTCAGATCTAGAAGTGCTCTTCATTAACTGCAAGCCGTTCTATTCGCCGCGGGAGTTTTGTTCGTTCATTCTCATCAGTGTCTGCATTCCTCCGCAAGCACATGTGAGCTCCGCTTTACAGAAACTCGTTGATCTGATCACAGAGACAGCCAATCTCTCCCGTGAACTGCCAAAATACAGACAGCACATCACATGTCCCACCAGAGACAGTAATATATTGGATCACTGTTACGCCACAATAAAGAATGCATATCACTCTGTTCCACGGGCAGCTTTAGGACTCTCTGATCACTGTTTAGTTCATCTAATACCAACCTACAGGCAGAAACTGAAATCAGCTAAACCCATATTAAGGACCGTAAAAAGAAGGACAAATGAAGCAGAGCAGGATTTACAATCTTGTTTTGACCTCACTGATTGGAGCGTTTTTGAAGCTGCTGCCACCGATCTGGACGAGCTCACAGAGACTGTAACATCTTATATCAGTTTCTGTGAAGACATGTGCATTCCTATCAGGACTCATCTAACCTACAACAACGACAAACCATGGTTCACTGCAAAACTCAGACAACTCCGTCAGGCCAAAGAAGATGCTTCTCTTCTACTGACTCCGCATCAGTGTGGAAAAGTCTAAAATAAATCACCAATTACAAGTCACCATCCCCCAGCACTGCAGTGAATCAACAACTGGCAGACGATCTGAACGAGTTCTACTGCAGGTTTGAAAAGACACCCCACACCCGCCCTGAACACCTCGCCACACAACCATTCACACCTCCACCAACCCCCCTCTCCCCCACACCTGCAATTCAGATCAGTGAAGAAGAGGTGCGCCAGGTCTTCCGGAAGCAGAAAAGGAGAAAAGCACCAGGCCGAGATTGTGTTACAGCAGTCTGTCCGAAATTCTGTGCTGACCAGCTTGCCCCCATCTTTACACAGATCTTCAACAGATCACTGGAGCTGTGCGAAGTCCCTTCATGCTTCAAACGCTCCACCATCATCCCCATCCCAAAGAAACCCAAAATTACAGGATATCATACACTTATTTATCTACCACTCATACCCAGTCTACACCTACAATTTGCACATAATATACAGTACCTGTACATACAAAACTGTCTATTGTAATATACCTGCACATACAATTGTCGATTTATATATTTGTATTCCTTATTTACTTGTTCTATTTTTTATTATCTGTATTTTTTTGTTTTGTCACTGTCATTCTGTTACACTGTGGAAGCTTCTGTCACAAAAACAAATTCCTTGTATGTGTAAACATACCTGGCAATAAAGCTCATTCTGATTCTTATCTGAAATGTGATTTGATGGCCGTTGATCCTGACGTACATGATCCTGATGTACATGATCCTGACCTGTACATGATCCTGACGTTGATGTACCTTCTGTGGGGGAGGAGGTTGATGAGGGAACGATTTTGAAGGTGGGCAGAGAGTCTTTAGCTGCTGCACAGAGAGCAGACCCTTCTTTGGTGAAGTGTATAAAGGCTGCTGAGAGTAGTGCCCATGATTCCAATTCTGGGCTGGTTTATTTTTGGGAGGAGGGCTTGCTAATGCTCAAATGGAAACCACAACAAGAAGAGCTAGGATGGCAGTAGGTGCAGCAGATAGTTTCGGCACTATCGGACTATCGGCAGCAGGTTTTGAAGCTTGCCCGTGAGAAAATTATTTTCTGGTCATGTTGGTATAACTAAAACCTATTACCGCATTTCTAGATACTTTTTCTGGCCTGGACTTAAATTATGTCGCTAAATTCTGTAAATCTTGCCATGTCTGCCAGATAGCAAGCAACCCGAATCAGAAAATTCCTCCTGCACCACTTTGTCCGATTCCCGTTGTGAATGATCCATTTGAGCGATTGATAATTGAACGTGTTGGACCACTGCCAAAAGGGAAAGCAGGACATCAGTATATTTTAACAATAATGTGTGCAGCAACTCGTTTTGTTGAAGCAATTTCACTACGTACACTGAGGGCTAAGGGGGTGGTAAAAAAGCTTCTTAAGTTCTGTACTACTTTTGGACTACCAAAAGTCATACAGAGCGACCAGGGCTCAAATTTTACCTCAAAAGTTTAAGCAAACTTTGGAGATGCTTGTATTGGCCACCAAATGTCTAGTGCCTACCGTCCCGAGTCACATGGGGCCTTAGAGAGGTTTCACCAAACTCTCAAAGCAATGTTGCGATGTTACTGCATCAAGACTGGTAGAGATTGGGCTGAGGGTCTTCCTTATTTGATGTTTGCAACCAGAGAGTCTGTACAGGAGTCCCTTGGTTTTAGCCCTGCTGAACTCGTGTTTGGACACACTGTGTGTGGTCCATTAAAATTACTGAGTGATCAGCTGTTAAGCCAGTCCCCTAAACCTGAGCCTGTTTATGTGTACTTTACCTCCATCCATGAAAAGTTATGTAACGCACAAGATCTGGCTAAGTTACATCTGTCTGAAACCCAGTCAAAAATGAAAGAACGGTTCGAAACAAAGTGTGAAACGAGACTTTTCGGTAACACTTTATTTCGATAGTCCACTTTAGACATTCTATTAATAGTAAGTAACTTTGCAACTGCATGTCAACTAGCAGTTAGTAGAGTATTAGTAGACTGTCTGCTTAATATCTTCTAATACTTCCTTTGTCAACTTATTCTACTAACCCTAAACCTACCCTAACAGTCTACTCTGAGAGTTAGTAGACATCTAGTTGCAAATTAATGAGAATTAGTTGACATGTAGTTGGCATGTAGTTACAAAGTTACTTATAGTTAATAGAATGTCTAAAGTGGACTATCGAAATAAAGTGTAACCGACTTTTCACCTGGTGATCGGGTATTGATTTTGTTGCCAGTGCCTGGGTCGATTCTGCATGCCAAATTTGCTGGTCCGTACTTGATTGAAAGGAAGTTGAACGAAACAAACTATGTCATTGCTACACTGGATCGGAAGTGTAAAAGTTGTGTATGCCATGTGAATTAGCTTAACGCTTATGTGAGTATAACATCTGACAACAGTGGCAAGCAGGTTGGTTCTCCCTTAACTTGTGCTGCTGCTACGGTGAGCGTAGTAGCTAAGCCCTCTACGGAGGAGGATGAATTGCAAGGCAGAGACTTCTCCATCTCCCCCCACCCGCCTTCAGAATTCTGCTATACCACAAGATCCTTCTAGCTTTCTTTCACATCTTACTGCAGAACAGTCTTATGACTTAATGTAATTTTTCTACCTTGTTTAGCGACGTGCCCGGTAGAACATCTGTCTGTGCCCATGACATTGATGTGGGGAATGCCAAGCCAATTAAACGGCACCCTTCCAGATTAAATCCACGAAAACGAGAAGTTATGCAAGCAGAAGTTGAATACCTGTTAAGTCACGGTATGGCTGTGCCCAGTCAGAGCCCGTGGAGCTCCCCCTGTCTGATTGTACCTAAACCTGACTCTACTTTCCAGTTCTGTATGGATTACCATAAAGTTAATATTATAACAAAGCCTGACTCATGAAAACATGTACTGTTTTAGCTTTTGGGATGAGAAATGCACCTGCTACATTTCAAAGGATGAGGCATCAAGTGCTTTTAGGGGTTTCAGATTGTGAAGTGTACCTAGATGATATTGTAATTAATTCAGATGATTGGGTACAACACTTGGGGACTCTCAGAGTAGTGTGTAGACGTTTGGAGACTGCTGCATTGACCCTAAACCTGGCAAAGTGTGAATGTGCTAAAGGTACAATTACCAATTTGGGTAAGCAAGTCGGTCGGGGACTGGTAAAGCCAATTGATGCTTGTAACGCACAAGATCTGGCTAAGTTACATCTGTCTGAAACCCAGTCAAAAATGAAAGAACGGTTCGAAACAAAGTGTGAAACGAGACTTTTCGGTAACACTTTATTTCGATAGTCCACTTTAGACATTCTATTAATAGTAAGTAACTTTGCAACTGCATGTCAACTAGCAGTTAGTAGAGTATTAGTAGACTGTCTGCTTAATATCTTCTAATACTTCCTTTGTCAACTTATTCTACTAACCCTAAACCTACCCTAACAGTCTACTCTGAGAGTTAGTAGACATCTAGTTGCAAATTAATGAGAATTAGTTGACATGTAGTTGGCATGTAGTTACAAAGTTACTTATAGTTAATAGAATGTCTAAAGTGGACTATCGAAATAAAGTGTAACCGACTTTTCACCTGGTGATCGGGTATTGATTTTGTTGCCAGTGCCTGGGTCGATTCTGCATGCCAAATTTGCTGGTCCGTACTTGATTGAAAGGAAGTTGAACGAAACAAACTATGTCATTGCTACACTGGATCGGAAGTGTAAAAGTTGTGTATGCCATGTGAATTAGCTTAACGCTTATGTGAGTATAACATCTGACAACAGTGGCAAGCAGGTTGGTTCTCCCTTAACTTGTGCTGTTGCTACGGTGAGCGTAGTAGCTAAGCCCTCTACGGAGGAGGATGAATTGCAAGGCAGAGACTTCTCCATCTCCCCCCACCCGCCTTCAGAATTCTGCTATACCACAAGATCCTTCTAGCTTTCTTTCACATCTTACTGCAGAACAGTCTTATGACTTAATGTAATTTTTCTACCTTGTTTAGCGACGTGCCCGGTAGAACATCTGTCTGTGCCCATGACATTGATGTGGGGAATGCCAAGCCAATTAAACGGCACCCTTCCAGATTAAATCCACGAAAACGAGAAGTTATGCAAGCAGAAGTTGAATACCTGTTAAGTCACGGTATGGCTGTGCCCAGTCAGAGCCCGTGGAGCTCCCCCTGTCTGATTGTACCTAAACCTGACTCTACTTTCCAGTTCTGTATGGATTACCATAAAGTTAATATTATAACAAAGCCTGACTCATGAAAACATGTACTGTTTTAGCTTTTGGGATGAGAAATGCACCTGCTACATTTCAAAGGATGAGGCATCAAGTGCTTTTAGGGGTTTCAGATTGTGAAGTGTACCTAGATGATATTGTAATTCATTCAGATGATTGGGTACAACACTTGGGGACTCTCAGAGTAGTGTGTAGACGTTTGGAGACTGCTGCATTGACCCTAAACCTGGCAAAGTGTGAATGTGCTAAAGGTACAATTACCAATTTGGGTAAGCAAGTCGGTCGGGGACTGGTAAAGCCAATTGATGCTAAAATTGCAGTCATTCTCCAGTTTCCTGTTCCATCTAATAAACGTGAACTAAGACATGTTCTAGGGATGAGTGGTTATTATCGTGATTTTTTTTTTGTCCAAACTTTTCCACCTTGGTCTGTCCACTCCCAGATCTCCTCAGCATAAAACGAGAGTTTGTGTGGTCTACTGGGTGTCAACTTGCCTTTGAAGCACCGAAGGATCTCCTCTATCAGGTTCCTGTTCTCTCTGCCCCTGATTTTGCTAGACCCTTCACATTGCAGGTGGATGCGAGCGATAATGGTGCTGGAGCAGTATTGTTACAGGAAGATCAAGCTTGTGTTGAACATCCTGTCTCCTATTTTTCTAGGAAGTTCATTGGAGCTCAATGGAATTATAGTGTAATTGGAAAAGGAGGCCCTTGCACTGTTATTAGCTCAAGCGTTTTGATGTATACCTGGGAAACAGCATTAGCCCTGTTGTAGTGTATACTGACCAAAACCCCCTGGTGTTCCTTTCTCATATGTCAGGTGCCAATCAACGATTGCTGTGGTGGTCTCTCACTCTACAAGAGTACAATTTGGATATCTGGCACAAGAAAGGGGTGGAGAACGTTATGGCAGATGCCCTTTCGAGAATATAAGAGTGTTCACTATCTAAGAGACAACTAGGTTGACACTTTTTTTTTTCTCTCTCACTGTATTTACATTGTTAGTGGTGGGGGTATTACGTCCTGTGGACGTATTTGTAAAACGTGCGATCATGGGAGTGATATCATCTATTGGGCATGTTACGTGTTGCATGTTTGCTCTTTTCTCTCTCCCTGTCGCAGACCGCTAATTGGGTTCCAGCTGATGCTCATCGTCCATCAGTACTGAGTGAACGCCGCAGAAACCCAAGAAGTATAAGACAGCAGAGAAACAAAGCTGAAGCGCTGACGGCAACGTGCTTCACTCTTTGCCCTGATCCAGAAATGTTCTCTTTTGTTCACCGATTAGCACCGAGTGCGGTCTTTACCTCTTAACGTTGCGAATGGATTGCTCAATTGCAAACTATGAGCGAGCGTGTGAACGCTATGGGCATATTTCTCGTATTGATGTTTATTTTGTTTTACTCTTAATTTTTGTGTAAATACTTTTGTTTGGTTTTTGGAAGGCTGCCATTTTCTTTGAACTTGAGATTGTTTATGTTAGTCAGGGTGTAAGGTAAGACTCTGTCATTTATTTATTTTCATTTGTTTAGGTTATTTTAAGATGGGCATTCCATTTTTGACAAGAAAACAGTCCAGTGTTGGTATATATTGAAGCTGTATATAATGAACAAGATAAACAATTTTTAATCCACGAATCAAACCAGGACATTGTTGCTTATATCGCCAGAATCACCATTTGTTTGCTTTATGCTGCATTCCATTCTATACATCTGGATATCTCCAATCTCCATAAAGGTGTTCATTTGTGTGATGCTACAAATAAGTTGTACAAGAAAACAAAATGGCAGTACTACCATTAGCTTTGCAGGTGTTTGAATGCCAACACATATAAAAAAAAAAATGGCCAAAAATGTTTTTGGTACAATATGTTTTAAATATATATTTACATCAATATACTTATTCTTTATATTTACATAAATATATTTCACACTCCCTATTTCAAAAACATATTTAACATATTAAATACATTCACATTTGTCAAATTTGATGAAAAACCTTATTTGTTGTCTGTAAAACTTGTGAACATATCAGATCAGGGGCGTTTCCTCAAAACAGTGCCTCCTCAAAATATTAAATGAAAAAAAAAAAATAGTACAAAAATAAAACAACACCAATATTACAAAATATAACAAAACACACTTTTTTTCTGGAAAAAACTAAACAAAAAAAACTGTTCAACAGTGACACCAAGCAAGTAAAACTAGCTTAATAAGTGTTGCTATGTTCATACACTCTAATGTCAATAAAGTCAAAATCAGATTAAGGCCTGTTCTAGGGCAATTTTTATGGAGAGGTCTTCTAATCTCGTTTCCATTGAACTGTAAAAATTCTGGTCAACCAGTAAAATCCATGCTTTTCGTCACATTCCCATGAGCAACAGCCGTTACATAAAACTACAACTTGGTTGTATGTTGCCAAATGACACTGAATAGCAGATAATTAATCCAATACCAGCTATTTTGGGACTGTACTCTTGTAGTTAGTGTCATTGTGAAAACAAAAATGTATTTATTTTCTGTGACAAGCGAAAGTTGTGCAGCACTTTGTGTACCGGAGTAACCAGGGTATATTAAGCGCCACATACTGTCAAAGAGTGAATCTGCATTTGGTCTGGTCTGAACAGATAAATCACAAAATTACATTTTGTGAAATTCTCAGAATGACATTTTATGAAATCGATGCATCGCAAATCGAGAAATTATTCTGCATCAATTCTTAGATTTTCAGAAGACATCGCATTTCTCTCTTGAATCGATTCTGAGTTTAGTTTTTAACAGCAGATTGCACTGCGTGCTTTAGAAATAGCCGTATTCTGCTTGCTTCTAGTTCCTTACAAATGCACCACTTGAACCTAAAATAATAATTCATAAAGTTTGAAAAAGCTGAAGCGAATTACAAGGATGTTCACAGTGGGCTGTGTTTACATTAATCTCACATCATAAAGCATAAAAGCCGATGTGGAAGTACATTTAACCACTTACATTACTCAGCCGAAAGCTCAAGCGCTCTTCTTCGTGAGCATTTGAGTGTGCGGTTAAAAAATAACCTAGATCGCCATCTGCTGTTAAAAATTAAGCTCAGAATCGATTCGAGGGAGAATCACGATGCATACCGAAAATCTCAGAAGCGATCCACAAATCGCGATGCATTGATTTATTTTCCCAGCCCTATTGTGAACGTGCCACGCTAACACATTTTTCAGAGTAAGAGTTTGGATAATTATGACTTTTGGGGTTGATTGAAATGCAGCATAATTGAAAGCATGGGCTATCACTGATAAATGATGAACTTCAGTCTTATCAAGACGCTGAATTTTCAGCTGAATGGTAAAAACTGTGCAGTATTGAGGGTCAAAAAAGAATGAAGATAGCAGAGCTTTTACAGTAATGGTTAGAGGCTAGAGTGATTAATGTCTAACTCCGCTGCACTCCGCATATACAGCAGCTAATTCTCTTCTGGAGTGAAATGCAAATGAACATCTCAAAAGTGCACGACTCATAAAAAGCTCACCAGTCTATTAGCGTTCAGAATCCAAGAATGAGGTCAAACTATAAAATGAACTCAACAGGGACTTCAGGTCCGACTGAGTGAAGCCTCCCTGTAATATAAACAGCATTTTTGCAGCATATTCAGAAGATAACTCCCACCGCCTGTGATGTGTAGCGCTCCAGGACAGATGTGAAACATGGAAATTAAAGGTGGGATTGAGGGTTTTCTGTCCTAAGCACTTCCCTTTTATGTCCAGCTTTCAGACATAACACCACTGAGGATTCATTGATGTCATCTTAACATATCATTTCACATTGTGAGTTGCTGTGTAATGGGTAGTAAAGCATAATGGGTATGATTCTGGGCTGATGACTAAAGGTTGTAAATTCAAATTTTTCTGCAGAAACATCACAGCTGTGCATTTGGCCGAGACACTTCAGTTAAGGTTACTCCAGGGTTACGGTGCCTGAAATAAGTGTACTTTAAAGACGCACTCACTAAGGTTGTGTTGATGGTTTTTGTTTTTACAAAACCTCTGCAAGGTTTTTCTTTAAACATTATTTTTCCACTCATACTCATTCTGTTTGATCTGCCTGGATGATTGCACATTTGCTGAGCCATACCATCACTTTGATCAATGCTGTTGACTCAACTTTTGTTGTTATGTTGAGTCTAATGTGTATATTATGTCTGTTTTTCTTTTGTTTGGGTGGCTTGTTTTGTTCAGGTGTACTTGTGTGTGTGTGTTTTATAAAATACCTTGACTTGGCTACAGAGCTTTACAAAGTAAACCGTTTGTGAGTAGCATTAGTATTAGTAGCTTGTGTAACATGACTGGTCATGTGACCTCAAAATGGCGGCACCCAAGGGCGACGCACCTCATGTTGAATAAAACCATTTTTCTATTAGACTGATTTCATGTGAGTGTACCACATTTTAATGAAATTTCTCAGAACCACTTTTACTGAGTGCACCTTGCTATATTGCTAATTATATTGCTAATTAGTAGATTACAGCAACATCTTTTAATCCTAGAACGCAAAGCTAACATCCCCTCTAGACTGCATATGTGATACACGATACAATTAGATATGTATTCTTTATCCCTTTATTTTGTTTTGTGAACAACATGAAAATAAATTTTTGTGATAATATTGGTTGTGTGTGTTCGTAATAACCTCAGGTTATTCCAAGGGGACTTTCACTGTAATAAGTATACGGTAAAAACATATGGATTAAAGCATCAGCTAATTGCCATTTTGCTATCTGCATTCTTACTAAATTAAACCTGAATATGATATTTGACATTGCCTATATGCAACTGTGGATAATGCATAGAGAATGAATGAATGATTGAGTTCTCTTGTATTGGTATTTGACTTTAAGGTACAGTTTGGATGCATAATCTTATAAATATGCAGGACTCAAAAGACTATCCTCACCACCAATGCCACCTCAAAAAAAGCAAACCACCATTATGTCAATATCATGCTATGGTAGTTCCGCTGTGTGTGACAATGTGTACAGTAGCTGTCGGTAGGTCCTTGGATAAGACCCCGAGTCAAGTGAGCATGCTAGCGCGATAAGAGGGCTCTTTCAAGCAGAAAATTGTTACAGATAATGGGAGAAAAGATATGCAGCTCAAAAGGAGATTGAAAACTCACTCAATCCCATCCTAATGTAGAACATATGTTTTATATACATAATGAAGACATGTCCAAGAAGATATTATGGTCGTTGCATAGAGTAAATTAACAAGGACATGCAAAACAGCAGGTGAAGTCTGTGCAAATTAACAGTTATCAGGGCAAGCTGAGAAGCACTAGCTGAAAAACAACGGATTAGTGTGCTTTAATAATTCCATCTTCACACTGCCAGTGGAATCTTACTTACATTTTCCACTCTGTCACAAATGTATGCTATATCTTGACAATATATACTATACTATAATCACAATATATAATATTTTGTGAATAGTATTAATTGTATGACATTATTGTATGTCATAAAATTTGTATTACATATTTTAGGATTACATTTAAAAATGTTTTAATTGAACCCTTATTTTGTTGTTAAAAAATAGTATAATTATAATGATGTATTATTATCATTATTACAATAATAATTGTATTATTATAATTACAGTATATTATTATTAATGAATTAACTAAACATAGTATAACAGCATGCAATAGCATAATAAAATTAAAGTAGTTTATTTTTATTAATTTTTTTTGACTGAGTATATTTTCTAAATTAAGCTGCATTGTGGGTACTGAATAACCAGAAGTGGAACATACATACATACAGAAAAAAAAAAAAAAAATATATATATATATATATATATATACACATTGTATATTATTATTATTATTATTATTTATTTATTTATTCATTTTTGTATTTCAGGAACACTCTTCCAGATCATCTGACCCAATTTAGCTTATTTGACACTGAAACAAAGCTAGACTTATTATTCATAACAATGCTGAGCAGTGTTGCAATGCTTACATGGTAAACAGTTTCACTGATTCTAATAGGACAGTCTAGTTAGTTGTGTCACGCCACACGTTTCCAGGTCTCAGACATCCATGGCAGCACCATAATCCTTGGACGAGCCCTTCATATATACCCAGCCCAAAATTATTCTATCTGAAAAGCACCTCTCACCTCATTTATTATGTGAGTAAATGTAGTTAACGTAATAACAGTTTTGGAGCCGGCCGTTTTGAACTTAGCACTGACAGCCAGATAATTGAATACAGCTTGAAATGTGGTACTTCAGATGTAATTATGGAGCCAGTTTCTCTCTTCCTCTCTCAATACGACACTCTAGGCTATGACAGGAAACCCATTAATGGGTTGAAAGAACTGCAAACGCTATTACTCCCTTTGCAGTGTTTCAAACCAACTCGACAGAAGCTGAATAGTCACTGTTTGTTCTTCTTTGATAAACTGGAGCGTTCTGAAAGTTAGTGAGTTCTGCAAACGAGACCACGCTCCATTTTGCTGTGAATGTGAATTAAGCCTTATCACAGTCTATGGAATGAATAAATGAATAAGGGATAGGAACCGAGGAAAAAAGCTATCATTTCTAGTTTGGTTAACCACTGGCTTACACATGCAGAGTGACATCAAAATGTCATTAGTGCGGTATATTGCTGTGAAACCACATGGCACTTCACTTGGGAAAGAGAGGGAGAAGTTTTGGCAAAGGCAAAGCGGTACATTCTAAAACCATAAAACTCTCAGAATGGCACAGGCTGATGGAGTGTGAAAATATATAATGCTTACTGAATGTTTAGAGGTTTTTTTCCTCAGGGAGAGCAATTAATAACAGCAGTCTGCTGCCTCGCTGTTAATCCTGTCAGTTTGGCCCGAGAGGGGATGGAAAGATGCCTCCATGTTGAGAGATCAATGCTGGTTATGCTGGCACTAGGCTGAGAGGAAGCATAGGTAACGCACAGCCGCTAATTGCCCTGTAGCACTATGTTGTGTCTTATGTGTCTATAAAGACATCTTGCACTGACAAAGAGATTAAAACAGAGGAAAATAAGGCATATTTTCAATATAAGTATGAATTAAAGCAACAGTAAACAGTGTAATGTATTTTTGTGACTGTGGAGCCACCTACAGATAAGTGAGTGCAATCTACTGTCATAAATACAGTGGATTGAATGTACATGTGCATTTGTTGCATCCAGTTTGCGTAATTATGTACCCGCCTACTAAACTTACGGTGTGTGCACACCAAAACCAAAATTAACTATTAGCGTGAGTAGATTACATACAAAGTCAATGCAAAGACCAGGCGATGCGAATGAAGAGAATTGGGTAACACGTTTGCTGTGAATGCGTGACATTCACCTCAGTCGAGTCTTCTGCGCAAGTTAAAAAAAATGTAAACTTGAGCGAACAATTCACAATACATGTTGTTGCACAAGCCAATCAGTGAAGAGCTTATTAACACGTCTGATTTGACACCTCGGTTGTATCAGAAAATCATTTGTATTGTTTTTATTGGCTAAAACATTTACATTTACATTTAGTCATTTAGCAGACGCTTTTATCCAAAGCGACTTACAAATGAGAACAATAAAAGCAGTCAAAACTAACAAAAGAGCAACAATATGTAAGTGCAAATGACAAGTCTCGGTTAGCTAATACAAAAATAAGATAAATATAGATAAAGTAGAATTAAAATAGAATAGAAATAGCTAGAGTTAGAGGGTCAAATGAAGGTGGAACATATGTTTTTTTAGTCGTTTCTTGAAGGTGGCTAAGGATTGATTTGGGCAGGTCATTCCACCAGGAGGGAACAGTTAATGAAAAAGTCAGTGAAAGTGATTTTGTGCCTCTTTGAGATGGCACAATAATACATCGTTCACTTGCAGAACGCAAGCTTCTAGAGGGCACATAACTCTGAAGTAATGAATTTAGGTAAATGGGTGCAGAGCCAGTGGTGGTTTTGTAGGCAAACATTAATGCCTTGAATTTAATGCGAGCAGCTACTGGTAGCCAGTGCAAATTGATGAACAGAGGTGTGACATGCGTTCTTTTCGTCTCATTAAAGATTAATCTTTCAGCGGTATTTTCGATTAATTGTAGAGGTTTGATAGAAGTGACTGGGAGAACTGCCAAGAGAGCATTGCAATAGTCCAGCCTGGATAGAACACGAGCTTGAACAAGGAGTTGTGTTGCATGTTCTGAAAGAAAGGGGCTGATCTTCCTAATGTTGTATAAAGCAAATCTGCAGGACCGGGCAGTTTTAGCAATGTGGTCTGATAAATTCAGCTTATCATCAATCTCAACTCCAAGGTTTCTAGCTGTTTTTGAAGGAGTTATGGTTGATGAGCCTAACTGGATGGTGAAATTTTGATAAAGTGATGGGTTTGTTGAAACCACAAGCAGTTCTGTCTTAGCCAGGTTGAGTTGAAGGTGATGGTCTGCCATCCAACAAGAAATGTCTGTTAGACATGCTGAGATGCGAGCAGTTGTTGTTATGTTATAAAACATCCTGCGAGTAACGCGATGCAAATATCCACTATGCTTTTGGTGTGAACACACTATTAACCAACAACATTATTATAATGTCTTATTAGAAGTCAGTGTGTACCAAAATAATGATTTTGAAACTGATATTTTTTAAAGTTAAAGTTGCTTTAAATTTGTCAATTTATTATAAGATTCTATTTCAAAATCAAGTTCTAGATCAAGTCAGCAAGCTATAATTCTTAATAAAGTAGAAACAATATATTACAGGAATAAATTACATTTTGAATGCAAAACGTAATTTACAAATCAAAGTTTTTTTTTTTTTTTATGTTTTGTTTGGTTTTCGGTTCACATTTCCAAGGACATTTAGGGTTACACAACAACTAAAGGCAGTAAAGTTTTTCCTTTGTGTTTTGGAAAAGTTTTGCATATGGACAACAACGTTGTCAAAACTATTCCTGTTTACACTGATCCTAAAAGGCTGTAATATGCATACCAGGCCAGTAGTTGATGATGACACTTTTTAAATAAACTCACTTGTGCCTGTAGACTGAACATATAATGTGTAAACGCATGACGCCTAGTTTACCCAGAGACGATAACAGCATCATTTTCAAAAACTTGCACTTTGAAACACTTTGTGTTTTCAGGTGCCCAAAACACCATTATCGTGTAAATAAACGGCCAAAACACATCAAAAGTCTTCTGTTTTTAGTTGAAAACGGTGTTGTGTAAATGCCCCCTTAGTTTGTAAATTTATGGTTCTTGTTTTCCCCATGTCTAGTTCTCTCCTGTGCTTTAGTTTGAATAATTCTTAGATTACCTTCTTTGTTTTTGTTTATAAATAAAGTTAAACAGATTCTATTAAGATCCACTTTTCCTTCTCTTTTTGTTACAATTTTATAATAAAAGTCTGTGGTAAGAGAGAGTCAGGGATATGATGTAATAATCAAAAGCAAAGCAACCTGTCTGGCTTGATTCTGGCCAAAAAGTCTCTAGTGAATACACTGTTTAAGGGAGGCACACTTTACTAGTAAAATAACCTTTCCTCTTTGAGTGTTAATTGGTCTTAGGAGAACTCTCTGTTAAATTATTTTGCCAGTTTTGTGGAAAGGATTTGGGGACACATGACAGAAACTATCACAAACACAGATAACAAGTTGGCCAAGAATTAATGAAAGTGTCTTATTTAATTTACAAAACCTTTCAGGATATTGACCTTTACAATAATTGCATAGTCACTCATTTTTAGGTCTGTGGATACAAAATAAGGAAATCCACAAGCAGTTAGTCATAAAAGATACTAGGAAGTGCTGTAACACATTTTGATTAAATTATTATTATGATTTTTAATTTTCACTATTTGTTTCTCTCACTATGTCTCATATTTTTATATGATATGACCATTTTACCTAAAGCTAAAAACAAACATATATATTTTTATATGATATGACCATTTTACCTAAAGCTAAAAAAAAACATATATATATATATATATATATATATATATATAAACATATATATATATATATATATATATATAAAATAAGAAAATCCACAATCAGTTAGTTATAAGGGAGAGCATGACACATTTTTGTTCATTCGATTTTTGCATTTTATGTTACATAGTTTAAATTATATTCCTATATTTGAATACTAAAGGAAAAGGTTTAGAATTAAATGATTATGAAGAAACCCACACTTGGTTAGTCATAAAGGGGGTGGGAGGTGTTGTATTTTATTTAAAATTTTTTATTATTATTATTCGAAGTAGTAGTAGTAGTATTATAAATATGTCTCAAATATTTATATAATATTCCCATATTGTAGTACAATAAAAAAAAAGATTAGAAATGTTTTTTTTCCTCCCTGAATTAACATTAATTAGCAACAGTTAATATTAATACTAATACTAATACTGCTACTCCTCCTCCTCATCCTACTACTGCTACCACCACTACTACTACTACTACTACTACTACTACTACTACTACTACTACTAATACTAATAATAATAATAACAATAATAATACAATCATTTTATTTGAAACTGAAATCAAAATGGTAAATGGTATATAAATAATTTAAATCTATATTACAGTATGTTTACATTTGATCTTTTTACTTTTACTGCAGTTTCATTATGAACATAGGCCTGTCACTCATTTTGTGGTGCTAGCCATGGGTTGCAAATTACTGCTGTATTAAACATGCAGATATATGGTTGTAACAGTAATTTATCACCACATTCAGTATTCATTTGCTGCCATCATTTCTGAAATGAGAGGGGGTTTGTAATGGCAGATTTTAGTGCTGTCTCCGTTCTGTGCTGTCACTGTGAGCAATGCTGGCCTCTTTCAGAGTGACCTTGCTGTAAAGCTAGACTATTTCTCAAAGTCTTGAGAGACTCCAACAGTCTCTCATATAGGGATGAATGAAGTTCCCAATGTCAGAAAGGTTATGGAAACACACAGCAGAGACCTGGATGCATTGTCTTGGTTTTGGTCCATCAACCATTACAGATTTACAGATTTTACACCCTGGAGTCCAATAGCAGAAAGGAAGGGTAATTTAAAAACTTCGAAACCCAGCACGCTTAATGGGCCAGACTTGGTAAATTCTTCACGCTGTGTTACTTTTAATGACCAGCAAGGTTAATCACTATCTTACAGCTCAGCCTGTTCTGGAAGAAAATAAAAGCAAACTGTTCAGAAGTGAAACCCAGACAGGTGGAGGTGAGCATCTCTTTAAAAGCGTGATTTATAGTTTCCTCGTTTTGGACATGTGGCTGCACCTTTTCCTGTGTTGTGACGGTTAATTGAACTGAAATAGCTAATTGATGGCAGATTATAAGACTCTTGCTTGAGAGAGCATTACTCTCAAGCATCTCGCATTGTGGAGAGGATTTCAAGTGTCATTAAATGTATAAAGTTGATTAAGGAGAGCTAATTACACCCAATAAACTTTTGTGCGTGGCAATCTCTGCCTTCTAACATCTGCTAACTATAAGATAGAAAAATATATATATAATTTATAATGGGGGGGAAAAAGTATTAGAAATTTTTCATGTTTGAATCTCACAAAAAAAACAAACAAAAAAACATGTCTAAGGCTCATTTCACCCCAAAATCAGAAGAAAAAGAAAATGAACCCTGTTTTAGGACCATTAATATTTCTTCTTTGGCATTATTTTCGGATAATTAAGCACATTTTCCCAAAAGAATCTCATTACTGTAATGAGTTAATTTTATATTTTAGTTTTTTTGTAATTCCTATTATTCCCAGTACTGATTGCTATGTTTGAATGTTTTAGGTAGTATGTATGCATGTATTATTTGTTTGTTTGTAAATAAATAGGGTTTATTTAATGTAAATAAGGTAAAGAACATTCTGTAAAATGTAACCTTGATATATTTAATATTGACTGAGCAATGCCATGTCAAAGATTGAAATCATAGTGAAATTAATGGTTCAAATAAATATTTGAAGCTTCTCATAATTAGTTTTTGAGACTTCACAGACAGGGCCGCATATAATATAATCAGTGGTGTAATGTAATGGAGTAATTATACTTCGTTACAGTACTTAAGTATTTTTTTGGAGTATCTGTACTTCACTTGAGTTTTTATATTTCAGCCAACTTTTACTTTTACTCCACTACATTTCCTAATTAAAATGTATACTTTTACTCCGATACATTTCCCCGAAGCATATTCATAACTTACTACAAAATAGTCAGAAGTCAGAAGAACACGGACTGCAGGAAAGCAGGTTTGACGAACCAGTGGTCTGGCGTTTGCAAGTTAGACTCCTAAAAACACCTTTGCTCCTGTGCAAACAAGTGCACGCACAACCACGGATGATTCATTTTCCACTCAAGTAGAGTCTGGGGTGTGCAATATACAGTACATCATCTGCGATAATATGGTAAATGTTGTTGTAATGATGTGCGATCTGACATTATCGAGTATATCACCAAATCACACACACAGAGTGCATGTATGTGATTTATTAGTCTAATAAAACTCAAAATTAAAGGCATTCTAAATTGTAGATGGCAAAATGCTTCTGTACGCTCTTTATGTTTATATAATTTAATAGTTAACATAATCTATATCATATAACGAGTACCGTTTTTTCTGCAGATATCAGCATGATATCACATTTAATAATCAAATAAAGTTAGCAATAAGTGACTTACATTTTAGACTCAGTATTGCCAACAAAATTGTTCCGAACAAAGATCACCGCACTGTTTTGCGTCTTTGAGCAATGGTGTTTACCTATTGAATGAATCAGCTTTTGAACGAATCGGTTGAATAAATGATTCAGTGATTCACTCATTAACAGTCAAACAATTTGTTCCTGAATAAATTAGCCGTTTGAATCTCAATGACTCACTCATTAACAGTCACTTGCTGCCACCTACTGGCGATTTTAATTTCACATTTCGACTTTTTTTTTCATGTTTTAAATCATTAATTTCAAATATCAGTATTCAACGTTTTATGTTAAAAACAAAAGATTATTTATCCATCTGTAACTGCAGGTTAAATGCATCCATGTCCCCTCTGAGATACGTTTAACTGTGTAAATGCATCTAAATGCTATTTCAGATGCAGATTCCAGAAATGTTTTCTAATGTTGGAATAAAAAAGAATAAGTACCAGATGAAGTGCTTCTTATTCTTACCCAAATATACACACTAGAAGAAAGAGTTCAAACTGAACAGTCTTGCTACTCAAGCTGTGTATGAACATTTTTTTAATATACATTTATTTGCTTCTTTTACATTTTGCGTTTACTTGTACTTTTACTTTCAATACTTAAGTACGTTTAAGATTAAAAAATATATACTTTCCGTACTTAAGTACAATAAATATCACACACTTTAAAACTTTTACTCAAGTAATATTCTAAACGGTGACTTCAACTTCTACCAAAATCAAGCTATCTGTACTTTTACTTGAGTATGGCTTTCAGGTACTTTATACACCACTGTATAATATAATATAATATAATATAATATAATATAATATAATATAATATAATATAATATAATATAATATAATATAATATAATATAATATAATATAATATAATATAATATAATATAATATAATATAATATAAACTTTCAACAATTTTGTCTCAAACTTTTTAGACTATTCCAATATTTGAGTATATAATGAGTATATGAGGTCAACAGATTAAAATCAGTTGTTATTATTACCCATGTAATAACAATTGCTGTTCCAAAATTATGGAAAAGGTCTATATTTTTTTTATAGCATTTTGTTTTTGGAAGTTGTGATTACTGAAGTGTTCTGTTCTCACCGTGCCTTGGCGAAACAGTAGATTGAGCTGACTGAAGCTGCCTGACCAAAATGGGATTTGAAGTGATCGTCACGCCACAACTATTGTGGGTGAGATAATAGGAAATTGATTTTTAGGGAGTGGCAATCTCTGGTGTTTCATGTTCATGTTGTCTTTGGGTATTATGGATTACAGCATACCTAAAAACACGACCTCAAAAGGTTGAAAAGGTCAAACTTTTTTGTTCCATATACTTAAATAAACTGTTTATCCAAAAGTAATCCAAGCAATTATAATGCAGACTGAGTCTTTTAAGCTTCTAATTAGGACATTTAGCATTACGTCACTTGTCAACAATGGATCATCTGCAGTCAATGGGTGCCGTCAGAATGAGAGTCCAAACAGCTGATTAAAAACCCTGGAAAAAGCAATAGTATGGATAGAAGTGATGGTTTGAAGTTAAAAAGTCTTAATTGTTTCTTACAAACACACATAACGTTAATTGATGGACTGTAGTTGTGTGAATTAATTGTGGATTAATGTGATGTTTTTTTATCAGCTGTTCGGACTCTCATTCTGACGGCACCCATTCGTGATGAAATGCTATATTTCTTGTTATCAGTTCTGATGAAGAAACAAACTCATCCACATTTTGTATGGCCACACAAACCATATCACCTCAGAAGACTAGAAATATAGTACATAAGTCATATGGACAACTTATTTGCATCTGAAGCATAAAAACTTCAAGATGAAATCACTGTCATCATATATTGTAATTGTGAAGTGCAATGTCCCTTTAAAAAAGTATTCAAGATGCTGAAAAGAATGAGCGACAACCTACTATTCAGCACAAGATTTGAAATGTCATCTCAATACCCAAACCCATAAACTATGGACATGCAGAAACCTGATATATTACTCCAATATACTAGTTGTGTGGGATCTGGCCTTTTGGAGATGCTGCTTTAATCGTTGGGGTTCTATGAGTTTCTCCTGAGCCCTTCCATATAACATGTTCCATCAAACCCTTTTCCCTTTCTTTACACACTGATTCACTGAAGGGTCTTATTTACTCTGCTTTATTCATGCCCTTTGCCAAGAAAAAAAAGAATATTTTTGTACTTTCACAAGCAAACCCACAGCATGTTACTTGCAGAAAATACCCACACAATCAGTTTAAATATGTTACAGCACACAGGCTCACTGAATCTAGTCCAGCTTCCTTCCTGCAACCTGTTTGCTTCTTGCTACATGATGAGCGATGTGACTGATGTAAGAATGGTGTGCAAACGGTCGCAACGAGCGTAACAAACAGAGCTGAGATCTGCCCTGTAGTTCATTTTAATGGGATTATGAGCGTGTCTCCGTCACCATAAACAATCTCTATCATCCAGAGCTGAACTGCAACCCAAATCCTCTTACTCTACAAAGACTATTCCAGAGAACACCAGTTCTGCTGATTTGTGTGATTAAACGTCTCGTTTTAATCCCAGGGTACAAATGAGGCTGATGCGTGTAGTACACATCACAATACAGTGAGTAAAAAATAGAAAACATTTACTTTGAATTGTTTCAAAGGCATACAGAACAGCCTTGACTAATTTATCAAAAGAGAAAAGAACAGCAGCATTGTGTGGTCTGATTCTGAACTTTGGATCAGATGCATTAATTGCATAGATGATAATCTCATGCAAAATGCAAAGCAAGTTTAAATAAATGAGTAAATTAAATAAATTACTTCCATGATTTGGATGGATTCCAAAACAAACAAACACAAAAACAAATAAAGTAACTAAAGTAAAAAAAAAAAAAAAAAAAACGTAGGAATGCATTGTTGAAAGGGTTTAGCCTTTTAATTATACTCCATGAGGTCTATTTAGAGATATGTAATTTTAACATGACATGCAAATAAGCACTCTTATGGTGATTTGAGTCATAGCATTTCACTTCACATCATTATGGCCATAAAACACCCAGGTGCACTGCTCCATTCCTCTGAAGTCATTATACATTTCCACTGTTTAGTGAAACTTTATTGTTCTGCCACATCATTCACAATCTGTTGATAACATGCAGTTAATTTACTCTGTTTTCGCTCAAAAAAACAAAACAAACTACACAACATTTAGAAATAAACTAGACTTTTTGATAAACTAGACTTTTACATTTTCCAAAGAAACTTGCCTCCAAAATTGTAAGGTGGTTACCTAGGTGTCCTGAATATTTATTTATTTATTTGGTTGTTTATTTATTTGTTTGTCTGATTTTTTTGTCTGCTTATTTATTCATGTGTTGCTCTGTAGTTGCTAGGTTGATTATGTGAGGAGCAAATTGTGTTCTGATGTTTAACGGTGAAAATCGATTAATTAATGAAATCGCGTTTGGTCTCGTACTGTATCGCGTACCTTGTCAGTGTCGTGTGCTTTGCTTGGCCATTTGTTGTGATACACAGGAAAGTGTGTCCAGCTGAATTCAATTTGAGTTTTGTTAAACGAATAAAAAAGAAGCTTAGTTTACCGTGGAAGCGGTCGCTTGAAGACCGAAGAGTGTAAAGACCATCGACTCTACCGTGCGACTCCACCGGGCAGGGACACCGGCAAAGGATAAGTATCGCTTTTTATTTCTCCTCTTTCCTACTACATGTTTCACTTCTGTTTCAGTTTTTTATAACCATTTCTTACTATGTGTCATTAAGTTGTTATTATTTTAGCATGTGTGTTTGGCTCAGTGTTATTTATTTAGGATTACTGATAAACTAATGTAGTTTGATTTGTATTAGTTATCTATTTTAGTTTTAGTTACAGTTGTAGTAATGTTGTCATTTTATTAGCTTTTCATTATGTCTATATAGGTTTTTTTATTAAGTTTTATTTAATTTGAGTTATTTCAGTACTTCAACATACAAAATGGAAATGATATATATACAGTGGGTACGGAAAGTATTCAGACCCCCTTACATTTTTCACTCTTTGTTATATTGCAGCCATTTGCTAAAATCATTTAAGTGTTTGCTCATATCAAAATATGAGCAATACTTGACCTTGCAGGCACTACTAAAGATGGTGGTCTTTTTAGTACTTGATAAATGTATTTTATTGGTTGCATGCTTTTAATATAATTATTAAAGGAATATTTCACCCCCCCCCCCCAAAAAAAAAAAAATGCAAATTTATATTTTACAAGAAGACGGTTAAGATTTTTTTTTGGGACTTGTTTTATCTTTGGAACGTATTTTTAGCATTACATCACCTGTTCACCAGTGGATCCTCTGAAGTGCATGGGTGCCGTCAGAATGACAGTCCAAACAGCTGATCACAATAATCCACATGTGATCAACACAATTGCAGTCCATTAATCAACCTCTTGCTAAGTGGAATGCTGTGTGCTTGTAAGAAACAAATTCATCATTGAGGTGTTTTAACTTTAAAATGTTGATTTATATCTGTCCAAAATGCGAGATCATAAGTAAAAAATAATATGGCATGAATTAGGGTGTGCATTATTTTTCCAATAATTAAATGACCTAGAGTCATTTATTCCACTTATACTACGGTTACCACACCTCAAAACAGATTATGTATTTCAAGATATTTGTTTCAAAACATTCAGTTTTTTTTCCTCCTTAAAAGCTCCCATAGTATAATATGGAATAGCTTCCTTGACTTAAAAACAATTATCCTGTTGTCTTCATAATCCACCAACAAAATTTGATGATTTAATACTGTTTTGGACTGTTTTCACTTATGAACGGTGCTTGATCTGTGCATATTTCTCTTCTGATTCAGACGCAACATTTTTTATTATTTTATACATTTTTTTGGAGAGAGCAATAATAAAGGACTCATTTCAGCAATGAAAGAAGCAATGGTTTGAATAAAAAAAATCTTAATGATTAATTTGTTTCTTACAAACAAGCAGCTTTTTACTTCACAGGGCATTAATTGATAGGCTGAAGTCGTGTGGATTACTTGTGGATTATTTTGATGTTTTTATCAGCTGTTTGGATTCTCATTTCCGGCATCCATTCACTGCAGAGTATTCATTGGTGAGCAAGTGATGTACTGCAATGTTACATTTTTCCAAATCTGTTCAGATGAAGAACCAACCTACATTTTGGCTGGCCTGAGGTTGAGTAAACTTTCTGAAAATACTCATTTTTGGATGAACTATTCCTTGATAATCACAGTCTCAAGACTATTATGCTATTTAAAACATTAAAGGCCAACATTTACACCCTTGTGGGACTCAGGCCATAAAATCCCTCTTGGATCTGTGATAAATGGCCTACCTGTGAGTTTCCTGAAGTATTTTCCAATTACAGTTCAGTGGTCCAGCATAAATACAGAATTCTGCTGAAGCCCCAAGTAATGCCAGACCTTCACTTACTGCAGTGCTTTACAGGGCTTGTAAACTTGTAGAAATCAACTGCTCTAAAGAGCATCTGTTTTTAGGTTCTGCACTGTAAGCTATAAATCACAAGCTGGGCTCAGTGATTACACTAGCTCATCATCACAGGACACTCCAGCAGCCCGTTGGGCATTGCAGAAATGGCGAAAGTATAAATAAACATTGCTGTGCTGTTAATGAAAGGAACATTCAGCCAGTGCAAACATCTCCTGGGCCACCTTCACCTGTATGCTTGCATCATAGTCATTTCACCAGTTGATACAACCACACAACATTAAAATCAAACCGTTTTCCCATGAGCTTCCTGATGATTTGCTACTTAAATTCATCAGCTCTTGAAATGTCAGTAAACAGAGGAAATAGACAATCTGAAATCTACAGGTGCATCTCAATAAATTAGAATGTCGTGGAAAAGCTCATTTATTTCAGTAATTCAACTCAAATTGTGAAACTCTTGTATTAAATAAATTCAATGCACACAGACTGAAGTAGTTTAAGTCTTTGGTTCTTTTAATTGGGATGATTTTGGCTCACATTTCACAAAAACCCACCAATTCACTATCTCAACAAATTAGAATACTTTATAAGACCAATAAAAAAAACATTTTTAGTGAATTGTTGGCCTTCTGGAAGGAAATTTTAGAGCAATTTATGCTTCCTTCTGCTGACAAGCTTTATGGAGATGCTGATTTCATTTTCCAGCAGGACTTGGCACCTGCCCACACTGCCAAAAGCACCAAAAGCTGGTTCAATAACCATGGTGTTACTGTGCTTGATTGGCCTGCAAACTCGCCTGACCTGAACCCCATAGAGAATCTATGGGGTATTGTCAAGAGGAAGATGAGAGACACCAGACCCAACAATGCAGATGACCTGAAGGCCGCTATCAAAGCAACCTGGGCTTCCATACCACCTCAGCAGTGCCACAGGCTGATTGTCTCCATGCCACGCCGCACTGATGCAGTAATTCATGCAAAAGGAGGCCCAACCAAGTATTGAGTACATGTACAGTAAATGAACATACTTTCCAGAAGGCCAAAAATTCCCTAAAAATGTTTTTTTTATTGGTCTTATGAAGTATTCTAATTTGTTGAGTTAGTGAATTGGTGGGTTTGTGTGAAATGTGAGCCAAAATCATCACAATTAAAAGAACCAAAGACTTAAACTACTTCAGTCTGTGTGCATTGAATTGATTTAATACACGAGTTTCACAATTTGAGTTGAATTACTGAAATAAATGAACTTTTCCACGACATTCTAATTTATTGAGATGCACCTGTATTAAATCCAAACTTGGAGTGCTTAAAGGAATACTTCACATAAATATGAAAATACATTCATTCATATTGTTCCAATCCTGTAAGGTTTTGTGCAACTCAAAAGTAGACGTTTAGCTGTTGTGAAGGCAGCATTATTTCTTTTCCATTTACAAAAAAATAATAAAAAATACCGGAACCTAATTTTCATGCTGTTCAGTTCTATTAACTTTAGATTTCAAGAGCAGAGCTCCAAATTGAAATACTCTAAAAGTGTTTCCTGCATTATGGTGGTCTGAAAATTTGGGCAAAATCCAGTCATTTCAGTTTAAATTGAATCTGACCAAAACCATTGTACTATAACATGGTCACATCTTTGTAATTTGAACCATGTTGGTTCAACAATATATGAATAATAACCAGTGTTGGGCAGTAACGCATTAGGCCTACTTAATAACGCATTACTGTAATTTGATTACTTTTTTTAGTAATGGAGTAATTTAACGCGTTATAATTTTCAAAATTATCTGAGGTCTCTATACGTTACTGCCGCGTTACATTCCTGACAGAATGCAGTGATTTCTAATCTAGATTGTAAAAAGGATGTAGCTCACGCACTGTCGGGAGTCGAGTGCCAGTGGATTAGAGACCTGCTCTCCCGCGAGACACGACGCAGCACACTGTGTATCAGTGCGGGACAAGACTTGATAGGCGAGGGCAGAGACTCGTGTGTGTGCGGGATGCGGGAGAATAAAATTATTCACGGGACTCCCGCAAAATAGAAATATCTAAACATAAAATATATAAAACAAATAAATTGTTATTCATCTATTGCACAAAAGCAACATGAACTAATATAAACGATTTACAGGTGCAAGCGTATGCAGAGTTTCTATTTAGGTTATAACACGTGTTTGCAGCGTTGAGCAAGACAGTGCTGACATTTGCATGCTCACGAATCCTCTCATTATAACACGTGAATTGTAGACATTATGAACGATTCATTATGCATATATTTATTGTGCTATAACAGAGATTTCTGAGATTGCGATTAACTGAGATATTTTAGAGATTATAAAAGCAGCGCTATTTGCTGGTATTCTGCCATGCCAAACCATGCACGCAGCAGCCACTTGATTTAGTTAAAAATAACACTGTTCTGTGAATGTTGATGATTTAATAACACATACTTATCGGGAGTGTGTATGCTGGGATTTCATGAATTTCATGAATAAAAAAGTAACGTAACTAGTAATGTAACTTATTACTAATTACTTTTGAAATAAAGTAATCAGAACAGTAACGTGACTACTTTTAAAGGAGTAACGTCTCTAGGTTACGTATGTAACCATGGTTCCCCGAGGGAACGAGGCGCTGCGTCGAGATCGCTTTGGGAACCCTGTTGAAAAAACCAGCATATGCTGGTTAGGTATGTTTTGACGCTGGGATGCTGGGTTAAGCTGGTCCTTTGCTAGTTTATGCTGGTCCATGCTGGTCATGTGCTGGCAAAGGACCAGCATAAACCAGCAAAGGACCAGCTTAACCCAGCAAAGGACCAGCTTAACCCAGCATCCCAGCGTCAAAACATACCTAATCAGCATATGCTGTTTTTTTCAACAGGGAATGCCCCTGCGTGACCGCGTTCTGAAGCATGAGTAAAATCAGTCCAATGGAGCAGCGAGATGTCACGAGTGGGGTGACGTAAGCGCCAGGAAGTATAAAAGTGCATCCGGCAGAGAGCAAGTCAGCTTCGATGAAATAGTGCCTGGAGGGATGCACGGAGTATGGCAAAGAGACGCAGCGTCTCGTTCCCTCGGGGAACCATGGTTACATACGTAACCTAGAGACGTGCCCCTTCAGGAGCTCGAGCTGCGTTGAGATCGCTTTGGGAACGAGAATGCCCACTGCGCCATACTGCCTACTACTAACTCCCTGCCTGTGTGTGTATCTTGCGAGCACATCACGAAGAGAGAACTTGGGAACCTGGGGTAGATGCCAGGTCTAGGTTGTAAAAGCAGACAAAAGTGTGCAGAGATTCCCTCGGGGAACCATGGTTACATACGTAACCTAGAGACGTGCCCCTTCAGGAGCTCGAGCTGCGTTGAGATCGCTTTGGGAACGAGAATGCCCACTGCGCCATACTGCCTACTACTAACTCCCTGCCTGTGTGTGTATCTTGCGAGCACATCACGAAGAGAGAACTTGGGAACCTGGGGTAGATGCCAGGTCTAGGTTGTAAAAGCAGACAAAAGTGTGCAGAGAGGACCATCCCGCCGCAGCACAAATGTCCTGCAAGGCCACACCCAAGTTGAAAGCCTTGGAGGCCGCCATACTCCTGGTCGAGTGCGCTCTGACCCCCATAGGTGATGGGAGGCCAGAGGACTCGTAGGCTAGGGAGATGGCCTCGACCACCCACCTACTCATGGTCTGCTTGGTCGCCGGAGATCCTTTCTTTGGCGGACCAAAACAAACAAATAGCTGATCTGCCTTACGCCACATAGCCTGAAGTACTATGGGCCCTGGTGAAGAAGTGGGAACCTTAGAGACATACCCGGCCCTTGGGTAAAGGAATGCCCTAACCATGCCTGGAGCAAATTCCAGGCACGAAACAGAAAGTGCCTGAAGATCCCCGATCCTTTTTAGTGAGGAAATAGCAAGGAGAAAGATGGTCTTGAGCGTGAGCAACTTGATGAAACTTCTTCTATGGGTTCAAAGGGGCACATTGCATAAGCCCTCCAGAACCACAGCCAGGTCCCATGAGGGCACCTTAGTGCGCTGTACCGGCATCAGCCTCAGGGTGCCATGGAGGAAACGAGTGATAAGTGGGTGTATTCCCAATGATTGACCACCCAGAAGGGCGTGGTAAGCAGCTAAGGCCACCACATATACCTTCAGAGTGGAGGGAGATAACCCTGAGAATGGCGCCCCCCCGCCTGAGAGAGGAGGTCCCTCCTGATCGGAATCTCCAGCGGAGAGCCGTCGAGGAGGGACACCAAGTCCGAGAACCATACTCGGCCATGTCAGCACCATGGCATCCAGCCCAAGTGGAGCTGGATACGTGAGGGAGAACCAGAGCTGACAGTGTGTCATTTTCTGCGACGCAAATAGATCCACTTCCACCTAGCCAAATTCCCTCCAAATGAGGAGCCTCCATCCCCCGGGCCTCAGCCCCTGTCTCGACAGAATATCTACCCCCTGATTTAGATACCCAGGGATGTAATCTGCTCTTAGAGAGAGGAGCTTCCCCTGAGCCCACAGAAGGATCTGGCGTGCCAGCTTGTACAAGGGGAGCGAACGCAGACCCCCCTGCCGATTGATGTAGGAGACCACCGATGTGTTGTCTGTGCGGACAAGCACATGATGCCCCCTTAGGTCTGGAAGGAAGTGTGTCAGAGCTCGAAACATGGCCAGCATATCCAGGCAGCCCGTGAGAGAGGCATCCGTCATTAGCGTTACGCGACGACAAGGAGCCCCTAACATCGGGCCTTGAACCAGGAACCAACGTTTCTTCCACATGTCTAAGGCACATAAGCATCGCCGCGTGACCTTGATCATGCGAAGCGGATTCCCCCTCGGGGAAAATCCCTTGGTTCTGAGCCACCACTGTAAGGATCTCATGTACAGCAGTCCAAAGGTATCACGTTGGACGCTGCTGCCATCAGGCCCAACACCCTTTGAAACTGTTTGACAGTGAGTGACTGGGCTTCTCTTACTCTCGTGACTGTCGTGAGGATTGACTCGATTCGAGCAGGAGACAGACGTGCCTGCATCGAGGTTGAGTCCCACACCACGCCTAAATAAGTGGTTCTCTGTAGTGGAGAAAGAACACTCTTCTTGGCGTTTAGTCTTAACCCCAGCTCTCTCATATGGGCGAGGACGACATCTCAATGCTGGGTCGCCATCTGCTCCGATTGAGCTAGTATTAACCAATCGTCGATGTAATTGAGTATGCGGATGCCCTGGAGTTGCAGAGGAGCCAGAGCAGCATCCACAAACTTCGTGAAAGTGCGGGGTGAGAGTGACAGGCCGAAGGGAAGAACTCGATATTGGTATGCATCGCACCCCAAAAGCAAACCTTAGGAACTTCCAGTGTTGAGGGAGCATGGAAACATAGAAATAAGCGTCTTTGAGATCTATCGTAACAAACCAGTCCTCGGACTGGATTTGAGATACTATCTGCTTGATAGTGAGCATCTTGAACCGAAGCCGCTTGATAGCACGGTTCAGAAGACAGAGATCTAAGATCGGACGCAACCCCCCATCC
>NW_015506084.1:98415-98808 GCF_001515645.1 Sinocyclocheilus grahami
TAAATACGGGATGAGTACGGTTTCTCCCACGATCTTGACACCTCAGCATGGAGATCGGGGAAAAACGGAAGGCCTCGTTGTGAAGGCTGTGATCTGGATTTTAGAAAACGCTCATCTAATTACTTTTAGGATGAGTGTCCTGTTTCTCGGCTGGCCAAACGATATTTTATTTTGGTTACTGCACGGATCACACCCCATAATTACTTTTAGGACGAGCGTCCTGTTTCTCGGCTGGCCAAACTATATTTTATTTTGGCTACTGCCCGAATCACACCTCATACACGAGGGACTGTGGTGGCGAGTCCGCAGTCTCCTCTGTCTCGAGGAAAATAGGTGAAGCGTCTGGCTCTCTCTCTCTGGGGGGGGGGGGAGAAACCGCAGCCCGGGGGCTTC
>NW_015506084.1:98958-103804 GCF_001515645.1 Sinocyclocheilus grahami
TGAACCCTCCGCTAAATCCACCCGCGATCCCCACGACAACAGTCTACGCTGTGCCTCAAACACAGCCAGGCGAGAGCAGAGAATACGCAGCGAGAGTAACTCGCAGTGATGACAATCAGCTCCTCGAAAGCTGACCGTGCATGCTCCACTCCTAAACAAACAACACACAGATCGTAAACAAACAACAAACAGATCGTGTGTATCCCCCGCTGCCAGATAGTGTGGGCAGGGAGACACACAACGTCTGTAATGCCATTTGCTCGCCATAGATATTAGTTTAGACTTTGATATATTCTTTCGAATGCTTGTGGACTGACAGACAACAGTAAATAGACTGACACATACACAGAGCGCTACTGAAGAGCAGAAGCTAACTTGCGCTCTGCCGAATGCGCTTTGATACTTCCTGGCGCTCACGTCACCCCGCTCGTGACGTCTCGCTGCTCCATTGGACTGATTTTACACGTGCTTCAGAACGCGGTCATGCAGGGGTGTTCCCAAAGCGATCTTGACGCAGCTCAAGTTCCTGAAGGGGAATCAGTAATCAGTAATTGAATTACATTTTCAGAATAACTTGCCCAACACTGTTAATAACGTTAATAACATAACACGTTAATAATGTGACACACTGGTGGAGGAGTAATGACTTCTGATCACAATTAATATCAGATTATTCTACATTTTTTGTGAAATCTGCTTTCTCCACAACATAATTTATCAAATATGCATCTGTAACGCACATGGCATCTGAGGACCACTTGACTGTTTTTTGTTTCCTTTGGTTTTGCATTCATCACATGTATATCATACTCTAGGACTCCATTAAGCATTTATGCACAAATTATACTGATTGTTGACACTATAAAATATACAGAATACAATACATAGTGAATCAAAAACACATAGTATGACGAGTGAAGTCCGATTCTCAACTAATAATGGAATCACAAACCCTTATGTATTAGTTGGAGAAGTTTCTAAATTAATGTTATATGTTATGTTTTATGTTATAACTAAAGGACACCTATTATGTCCCTTTTTAGAAGATATAAGTCTCAAGTGTCCCCAGAATGTGTCTGTGAAGTTTCAGCTCAAAATACCCGACATATCATTTATTATATCATTTTGAAAATGCCTATTTTGAGTGGAAGCAGAAACACACTGCTTTTTTATGTCTCTTTAAATGCAAATGAGCTGCTGCTCCCTGCCCCCTTTTCCAGAATAGGACAGTGCTTTTTCAGCTCATTTCTAAGATACTCTTTCAAAAAACATCTGTTTGGTTTTGATTATAATGTCTGTTGCACTGAAATTATGCGTTCTAAAAACAAACATAAGTTACAAAAACACAGCGTAATATACAGTAACTGTACTGCTGTCTATGCTGTTAATATGACCCAAACAATAACATAAAAACAGAAAATCACTCACTGCTCTTGAATTAATAATTTCCGTAGTTATAATAAGACATTTCTTACTTGTAGGCTGCTTTTGCATGCTCTTGCGTGAAGATAAACATGGTGGATTGTGTGTGGCTCACTCGGGACTCTGCTACAACAGTGTCTGTCAACAGTTTGGATGGGGCTTATAAAATGTGACGTCACATTTTACGGATTCTGTGATTGGCTTGCTCTGACAAACTGCTTATGATTTATGGGGATTTAAAAAAGGAGCAGTTGGATGTTTATCATTATAGGGTGGTTGTGTACACACACTGCCAACATATATTTATGTTCAAACACGTAAAAGTAAATTTTGCATAGGTGTCCTTTAAAGCTTGTAAAATCTAAATCACTGTAATTATTGCTTGTTAATATCACAGTGTGTAATAAAACCATATTATGAGTTTTGTAGCATTTTAAAATGTAGCATTTAGTAAAAATAACTGAATAAAACAAACCACCACATTTGTTTTATTCTTTATTGTTTAACATTTGCTATTGAAATGATTAGGACAGAACAAGATTTGTATTGTTTCCCTCCCTTTTTTATATCCTGAAGTTGAAAATAATCATTAAATAGAACTGTTAAGGAACTTGAATTGTTAAATTCCTTACATTTCCTGGGGTCATAGACTACCATAGTCTCAATTTACTTTTAAATGTATGGAAAACAGCAGCTTGGACATTCTGCTAAATATCTCCTTTTTTGTTCCACAGAACTCAATACAGTTTTAAAACAACACAAGGGTGAGTAACTGCTGACAGAATTTTTATTTTTAAATAAACTATTTTTTTTTTCCAAACCAACTGTATTTTCTGATACAGCGCTGATACGGCTGGTCTTAGTGACTTTCTCCCCAGGGCTTCCATTTTCTGCTTTCCATTTGGTGGGCTTGCAGTAAATAGCTGAAGAGTTGATTTTTACACTTTATGAATAATATCTCCCACATCTAGAAGATGAAAGCCGAAGTGTTAGCAAGCCTGCACCCAAGCTGAGGAACGTGGGTAGAAAAGGTGATATATTGTTTCATTAGAGGCTTAGAAAATGCATGGCAGAATTCTCCGGAAATGCTAGATACATGCAACTCATTCAAATGCATTGTCTAACAATTTAGATGAGACCCAACTCTGTCTGTCTCTTTCTTCTTATCTTCACATTATGTGTGTTTATAATTTGCATCGTCCCCTTCAACTTCTCCAGGCAATACCTTAACTAGTAAGCCGAGAGTGAATTGGATTGGTTGACAACTAAGCTGAGCTGAGTTCTTATTAAAGACAAATGACAGCGGAGGTCTTAAGGGTTACACTAGCTCTAAGCTACCAGGTGAAATTATTCACAGGACAGGGCAGCTACATTAATCATTGCATCATCTCACACAGGGAACATTTGTTATTCTGTAGTTACCGTACTGGAAAGCATCGTAACTGTATGGCAAATTGATCGTTTGCTTTTTCGTACGAGGGAGTCACACATACAGTGAGGGAGGCATCGGTCAAAGTCCGTGAGGGAGTTGGTGCTGTGCATTGTGTTTCCTGATTTCTCTGCCAATGTCAAAGCCGTGCAGAGGCATAACAAGCCAGGCGGTTGGGAATAAACAAAGCCGAGTGGGCTGAGGGGAAACACTGGCCCACGATGCGTTCCTGCTGCCAGTCTGTATTTATAGGCCTGCGCATCATTGGCTCCGCTGTTACACAACCGACTGTTCACGCTAGATGTTTTTTCCTCTTTCTTTCCTTTGTCTTCTCAAGGACTCCAATTAAAGAAGAGAGAATGTACGGTATGTACTGGTGTCCTAGAAAATGCCTGCATAAATTTTCAGACCCGTAAACAATTCTCTCATTTTATAGAGTCACACACTGTACGTTCAAGCTGTTCTAATCTCAAAACACTGAAATTCAAATTAATAAGACATTCTTGTGACAAAAAATGGCATTCATTTTTTTTATTTTGTAAAGCTCCTTTTTACAGCATTTGGATTATATGATGTGAGTATAAGGGCTTCATACCCTTTCAGATGTGACCCATATTTGTAATTGTCATATCATTAGCAAAACTCCAGGTTGTTCAGAATAGTCAAATGATGATAAAAGTCATGTTTCAAGTACTGCACGGATTTTAAATTGGGATCTGTGTTCAAATCACTGTTGTATATGTTTAAGCTTTTGTTTTTAGCGTTAACATTTAATCTCTTAACATTTAAGATTTTTGTTTTGTGTGACTGATGCAACGTGAGGAACATTTGTAATTTTTGTGCACTAATACTAAAAATAAATAATAATAATAATAATATTAAATACATAAATAATTTGACTGCAGACTGTTCATGAAGACTTGAATAATGGCTGCTTAAAATTCAGTGTTACTGTCACTGTCACAACTGCTACTGTGGAGGAACGAAGGAAGTTTCCTGTTGAAGGGAAACAGTCTTTAAAAAGTACAAAAAAAGTACACGACTAAACAAGGGGATGGCGAAACACACCTGGACTCAGTGAAATACAATAGGAACAGGAACAGGAAGGAAACCAAATATGGGCATGTCACACACGAAGGAAAACTAGGTCATGGAAATCACATGGGGAGAAAAACACAACACAGACAGTCCATTTCCCCTTCAGGAACTCGAGGTGCGTCGAGTCGCTTTGGGAACGCCCTTGCGTGACCGCGTTTCTGAAGCACGTGTCAAATCCGTCCAATGGAGCAGCAAGACGTCACGAGCAGGGTGACGTAAGCACCAGAAAGCATAAAAGCACATCCGGCCGGGCGCAAACCAGCTTCTGCCCTTCAGTAGCGCTCTGAGTATGTGTCTGTCTATTTACTATTGTCTGTACGCACAAGCACTCATATATATAAAACAATGAGAAGCTATGGCGAGCGAACGGCATTACAAACGCTGTTTCTCTCTGCCCACGATATCTGGCGGCGGGTGATACACACGATTTTTGTGTCGTTTGTTTAGGAGCGGAGCATGCACGGTCAGCTTTCGTGCAGCTGATTGTCATCACTGCGAGCTCTCGCTGCACACGCTCTGCTCTCGCCTGGCTGCGTTTGATGAGAGCGGCCAGGCTCGCGATCCCGCTGGCAGCGGTCCCGCAGTTGCCGAGGCACAGCGCAGACTGTTGTCGTGGGGATCGCGGGTGGATTTAGCGGAGGGATCCGAGACGGGCTCGTCCTTTTCTCGGTCCTCACTCGCTAGATCCGCGGCTCTCTCTCTCGCGGCCCCCCCCCCGAGAGAGAGAGAGCCAGACGCTTCATCTATCTTCCTCCGAGGAGGTGGATGTGATGAGTGTCGAGACAGAGGAGACTGTGGACTCGCCACCACAGTCCCTCGTGTATGAGGTGTGATGAGTGATTATGGGGGGTGTTTCTCGCCAAAATAAAATATCGTTTGGCCAGCCTAGAAACAGGA
>NW_015506084.1:104214-120123 GCF_001515645.1 Sinocyclocheilus grahami
GCACACAGAGCTGCCCCATGGCGTAAGGCAGATCAGCTTTTTGCTTGTTTTGGTCCGCCAAAGAAGGGATTTCCAGCGACCAAGCAGACTATGGGTAGGTGGGTGGTCGAGGCCATCTCACTAGCCTACGAATCCTCTGGCCTCCCGTCACCTATGGAGTCAGAGCGCACTCGACCAGGAGTATGGCGGCCTCCAAGGCTTTCAGCTTGGGTGTGGCCTTGCAGGACATTTGTGCTGTGGCGGGCTGGTCCTCTACAAACACTTTTGTCCGCTTTTACAACCTAGACCTGGCTTCTACCCCAGGTTCCCAAGTTCTCTCTTCATGATGTGCTCATAGGATACACACACAGGCAGGGACTTGGTAGTATGGCGCAGTGGGTATTCTCGTTCCCAAAGCGACTCGACGCAGCTCGAGTTCCTGAAGGGGAACGTCTCTAGGTTACGTATATAACCATGGTTCCCCGAGGGAACGAGACGCTGCGTCTCTTTGCCATACTCCCTGCATCCCTGCAGGCACTACTTCATCGAAGCTGGTTTGCGCCCGGCCGGATGTGCTTTTATGCTTTCTGGTGATTACGTCACCCTGCTCGTGACGTCTCGCTGCTCCATTGGACGGATTTGACACGTGCTTCAGAACGCGGTCACGCAAGGGCGTTCCCAAAGCGACTCGACGCAGCGTTTCGTTCCCTCGGGGAACCATGGTTACATACGTAACCTAGAGACGATTTCTGACATATTGCCCCCTCCCGGAATGCTCGTCCTCGCTGGTTGGGAACTTGAGAGGAGGCTCAGGAGGAGGATGGACACCCGGGAGGGGGCCGGCAGACAGAGTTCAGGGAGGTGCCGACGGAGGGAGGAGCCAAGGAGGAAACAGGAGGAGCCAGGGAGGATCAGACGGAGGGAGGAGCCAGGGAGATGACAGGAGGGACTTGGAGCATGTGGTGCCAGATGGGACCCAGGCCACAGCCATAATAGTGACCCACGGTGGAGCCGACAGAGGGAGGAGCCATGGAGGAGGAAGGCTCACAACTCCAGGGGGCCGACCAATGGCGGCGGAGGAGCCGAGGCAGAGACGGAGAGGATCCGGAGGGCCGAGGTGGAACTGATGGCTCAGACGACCGATGCGAATGCCGGGATCCGGAAGGCCACAGTAGAGCCAGAGCGACAGAGGACCAAGGTGGAGCCAAAGGGAAGGAGGAGCCTGACAGAGCCGGAGGGATGGAGGGATGAAGCGCAGCCGGAGGAGTGGAGTCCCGAGGCGAAGGATGGTCAACGACAGACCAAGGTGGAGCCGGAGGGAGGAGGGAGCCCGGAGGAGGGAGGGGGCCGGCAGACAGAGTTCAGGGAGGTGCCGACGGAGGGAGGAGCCAAGGAGGAAACAGGAGGAGCCAGGGAGGATCAGACGGAGGGAGGAGCCAGGGAGATGACAGGAGGGACTTGGAGCATGTGGTGCCAGATGGGACCCAGGCCACAGCCATAATAGTGACCCACGGTGGAGCCGACAGAGGGAGGAGCCATGGAGGAGGAAGGCTCACAACTCCAGGGGGCCGACCAATGGCGGCGGAGGAGCCGAGGCAGAGACGGAGAGGATCCGGAGGGCCGAGGTGGAACTGATGGCTCAGACGACCGATGCGAATGCCGGGATCCGGAAGGCCACAGTAGAGCCAGAGCGACAGAGGACCAAGGTGGAGCCAAAGGGAAGGAGGAGCCTGACAGAGCCGGAGGGATGGAGGGATGAAGCGCAGCCGGAGGAGTGGAGTCCCGAGGCGAAGGATGGTCAACGACAGACCAAGGTGGAGCCGGAGGGACGAGGGAGCCCGGAGGAGCCAGTGGACTGATGAGCCATGGCGGAGAGGAGGGAGCTAGGAGCTATGGTGGAGCCGCTGGGTCAACGGGCCGAGGCGGAGTCCGGGGCTTAGAGGCTGGAGGTGGAGGACAGGGATTCTGAAGCCACTGTGAAGATGGAGGATGGCAGACCCACGGAGCTGACGTCATCGGCACCGTGGCGATCCTCAGCTCTGTCGCTCCTAGCAGTAATGGCTTGTCAGTCGCGGTGGGCTCGGGCTTAAGCTCCGCGCAGCGGGGAGATGGTGGGCTGGGCACTGGGTCTGGCTGTGTTCTGGATCGGGAATAGACGTTCTCCAGACACTGGATGATTGCCTCCCTACAGCACAGTCCGGTGGTGTCTGGGAGGTTGACAGGGCGGTAGTAGTTGGCCCCAATCCAGAATAGGGAGTATTCACAGCATACTCCAAGAGGGAAAGATCCTTGCGGGCGAGAGAGGTCAACTTTACAGCGAGGAAATCCATAGGGCACACGGGGAAAACAGAAAATAAACGCTAAAAAAACGCACAGAGGGAAACAACGCAAATAAACTTTGCTGTGCTGTGTTCTGTCACAACTGCTACTGTGGATGAACGAAGGAGAGCGGAGACGAAGGAGTTGAAGGGAAACGGTCTTTAATAGTCCAAACTGGGGGAAAACACAGGGTAGCCAGGAGACACACACACAAAGCATCGTGGTAAGACGTTTAACACAGCACGCTAGACACAGGAAACACTGGGCTTAAGTACACGACTAAACAAGGGGATGACGAGACACACATGGACTCAATGAAACACAATAGGAACAGGAACAGGAACAGGAAGGAAACCAAATATGGGCATGTCACACATGAGGGAAAACTAGGTCATGGAAGACACATTGGGAGAAAAACACAAGACAGACAGTCCATATTTCTGACAGTGACAGGGATAAATTCAATTTTAAAGTATATTAACACTGAAATCTTACTTTAAATAAAAAAAAATTCCTATAATTATTATTATTATTATTATTATTATTATTATTAAAGTTAGCATAGGAAACTTCTGTAAAAAAAATAAAAACATCTGACCAGTCCCAAACTTTTGAAAAGTACAAACTGTTTATTTATACAAGAGTAAAAATTATTTATGCAAAAATAAATGTAAATAATTGAAAGCATTTTACAATAAATACTGTGTATATTTTAATTAATTATTTATTAATGTATTATTATTATTTTATAAGTTTACATTTTAAACGTCAAGATTAAAATTCTGGGTCTGAGACAAACAAAACAAAGCATTTTAAAATGTAGCACAAAATAACGTAATCAGACAAATATTTGAAATATGTACATGTAGATAACATGTATTTATATATACACACACACACACACACACACATTTTGTACTTTATACCTCTAAACCTAATCAGATATTTCCATATATTATATTATAATTATCTTAAATGAATGGTTTCCTTGAGGTTTATTCTTTTGAATGTTTTTTTTTTTATAGTGAATGTTCTTTTATTCATGTATGACTGTTGGTTGTGAGGTTACACAGCTGGTGCTTTTGCTTGTGGCTGTTTGAATCATGACAGCTGAGAGAAATGAGAGATGCCCATTAAACCCTACTGTCATTCACTCAACACCACAGACAGCAGCAGCAGTAGCAGCAGCCGCTCTTCACCGCTCTCCCTCACCGGCCTCGCTCATCAATTCAGCTGCAGTCTCCGTCAACAGCCGAATCTCTGCTGCCATCAAGCATCTGTGGCCTCTTCTGCATCTGTGGAACTGCAGTATCACTGATCCTGCTATGATCCCGGAGAAACACAAGAACAGTTTAGCGTATCCCACGGTACCAAAGGCAATTTTGCTCTTAAGCTTCAGGTGTTGTAAAGCCTTCGGGGTTCAATTTTTGTTTCCATCCATAAGTAAGCAATAACCAGGCTTAGTCTCGGGTCTCGCAGAACCTATAGCTACTTCCTGACCTGATCCAGCCTCTGGTGATGCTATATCTTCATTCAAGATGTCCACGGCTTCAGGTTTTCTGTGTTTATGAGCTGCAAATTATTATTTTTTAATTAGATTTAATTTTAAGAATTAAAATTTAAAGATTAGAATCACATTCTCACCTGTTTTCTGTTGGCATGTGTGAGGTTGGTCAACTAAACAACACTGCTGCTGCTAATCATCATAAGAAATACATGGCACATTTATATTTTGCTAATTTTTACAAAGGCTACTTTAAAATTACATTATTTAAAATTGCATTAATACAATTATATTAAATATAACATTACATGTCACACCTCTGTTCATCAATTTGCACTGGCTACCAGTAGCTGCTCGCATTAAATTGAAAGCATTATTGTTTGCCTACAAAACCACCACTGTCTCTGCACCCATTTACCTAAATTCATTACTTCAGAGTTATGTGCCCTCTAGAAGCTTGCATTCTGCAAGTGACCGGCGTATTATTGTGCCATCTCAAAGAGGCACAAAATCACTTTCAAAGACTTTTTCATTAACTGTTCCCTCCTGGTGGAATGACCAGTCCTTAGCTATCTTCAAGAAACGACTAAAAACACATATGTTCCACTTTTATTTGACCCTCTAATTCTAGCACTTTTTATTTTAATTCTACTTTATCTACATTTATCTTCTTTTTTTACTAAAAATATATATTTTTTTTTCTATTATATCTACTTGTTTTTCTTTGTGTGTGTGTGTGTGTGTTTATGTGTGTGTATAATATATAATATATATATATATATATATATATATATATATAGGCTAACCGATACTTGTCATTTGCATTTATATATTATTGCTCTTTTGTTAGTTTTGACTGCTTTTATTGTCCTCATTTGTAAGTCGCTTTGGATTGCTAAATGACTAAATTTAAATGTAAATATAATATAATTATATAATATAAGTAGTTCTGGGAAACGATTAATCGTGATTAATTGCATCCAAAATAAAAGTGTTTTTTTTGTGTACATAATATATGTGTGTGTGCTGTGTATATTTATTATGTATATATAAATACACACACATGTATATATTTAAGAAAAATATGTTGTTTATATATTAAATATATTTATATATAATATAAATTATATGAATATAAATATACACATGTAAATACTTGTAAATATTTTCAAAATATATATTGTATGAGTGTGTCTTTATATATGCATAATAAATATACACAGCACACACACATATATCATATAAACAAAAACTTATATTTTGGATGTGATTAATTACAATTAATCATTACCGAGCACTAAATATAATAGCAGGGGGAAAATATAATTTTACCACAATAAGTAGTTTTGTGTATAGGCTACTGCATGTCCGGTCAAACTGGCATAATATGACAATAAAGCTTGTTTATTTGTTACGATATGGAATTTTATACTGGTTTAAAGGGAAAACATTATAAATGAAACTTACTTGACAACAACAGTTGCTATATCAATATCAGAATGAATGGAATATCCATAAAATAATGTTTTGTTGCTGATACATGTCAAGGTTTTCTTGCGGATTTGCCATTACTTTTCATGTGCTAACTTTTATGTGAGAAATTCTATTTATAACAAGCTATTGGTCTTGTACTGCATTTTGATTTGAATAGATATGTCTATATTGGCTGACATTCTAAAAATGAAACTGTGTTGCAAATGTACTCACCCTCAGGCTATCCAAGGTGTAGATGAGTTTGTATCTTCATCAGAACAGATTTGGAGACATTCAGCATTACACCACTTGCTCACCAATGGATCCTCAGCAATGAATCGGTGCCGTCAGAATGAGAGTCCAAACAACTGATAAAAACATCACAATAATCCACAAGTAATAAATTGTGAATGAAAAACTGCATGTTTGTAATAAACAAATTCATCATTAAGATGGACTTCAAACTGTTCCATCAAAAATCTGAGTCCTCTATTCTTCATTCATATGCATGATATTGCTTTCTCCAGTGAAAAAGTAGACTTGCCTGAAATCAGGAGAGAAATATGCACAGATCAAACAACATTTACAAAGGAAAACAGTCCAAGACAGTTCTAAACAAATATGTCAGTGGACTTTGATGTTAGAGCACAAAAGGATGGACTTTTTCACTGGAGGAATCATTATTATGGATTATATATTTTGGCGACGGTTTAAAGTTAAAACCCTTTAATTACGGATTTGTTTCTTAAAAAAGCATGAAGCTTTTTGCTTCACAAGATGTTAGTTGTCATGTGTATTATTAGATGATGTTTTTTATCAGCTGTTTAGACTCTCATTCTGACGGTACCCATTCAATGCAGATGATCCACTGGTGAGCAAGTGATGTAATGCTACATTTATAAGTCATTTGAACAAATTTTAAGCACATTTTCATTTTTGGGTGCACTATTCCTTTAGGATTATTGAACATAATGCAAGGCAAGCACATTGTTTATGGCCTATGTATCAGCCCCATTCAGTATGGGATTTTACGGTTTGATTTATTGATAAAGTATGGCTACTTCAAATGGATTGCATATACTTAGATTCTTAGACTAGTCGACTAGTTAAAAAAAAAGAAAAACGTGTTTTTAACCTTAATACAATTGGTCAAAGATACACATCCCTCGTTTTTATTTTATTTTATTTTTTACCCTGCTTGTGTTCTGGTACAGTACATCACGATCAAATGCACCAAAATGTTCTCAAAAGGCTGGCAGAAACACAATGTTCTTCTTCTTTTATCAAGTCACACATTTAATAGAGCTGTGTTAAGTTGAAGGGGTGGTTATGCTTCAGTGGTGCTGAGAGGGATATATTTCAGTGCATGATTAATTCAGGCTTTGGACCCTGTTAACCAAGTGATCTTATCTGCTGGACTACTTATCAGAGAGACGCAGTGCAAAAAAAATGTCTCCGTCTGTCTCTAGACATTGGAAAGCCTCTTGATATTTTATCCTGATTCTTTCAGTGGCCCCTCACCTCGCTGGATCACTCAAACTCTTAGTGCTCTTTTGTGCTTTGCTCCCTGTGACATCAGGACAGGATGGCCTCAATCTCCTATTCAGTTTGGTTAGTGGGTGGCTGTGTTGGTGGAAATAGCAGAGAGGTGGTTTATTAACCTTTGCCCAAGATGTTCTGTAACAGAGAAAACTCTGGATGTGTTGACTAACTCATCTTTAGAATTGTTCAGTGACCTGATCATTGTGACGTTGTGCTCTAGAGCTCTATCAGCACTATATATAAGGGGTTTATGTAGGTGCTTATTTTGCTGACTGTACATTATGGTGCGTATTACACAGCTGCTCACCAAATAAAGTAGTAAATGGACTTGAAATATTGATTTGACTTGAAGTCATTTTACTATGTGAGAAGAAAGAGATGGAGAGAGATGAAACTAGGGCAGCTATGTAGAAAGTATAAGGTTAATTATACAGTTTAGTGATCAAGCAGAAGGTTCTAGAGTAGCTGAACTTTATCCTTAATTATTGGCAGCGAACATAAGACAAAATTATTATTGATTTTTAATGTACAATTCATCGCCAACAGTTCATCTAAACAGCCTGACCTTAATTTGCAATGATTTCTCAGGGATGACAAAACAGAGTTTTACTTGATGAAATTTGCATTTGATGGTAAGTGTATGGAGATAGAATTGTTGCTTAATTCCAAATATATAGATTATGATCCACAAATAAATGTAAAGAGATTAACAAAAATTAAACATATTGACAAATAAATAGAATGAGATCCACAAATAAATCTTAAAGTTTCACAAACATTAATTAAATTCACAAATAAATAAAATGAGATTTGCAAATAAAAAACATATTCACAAATATATATTTATGTCACAACCACAACTTTGCCTGGCATTTATTTGTGAATCGTGTCATGTGCATTTGTAGATAGCTGCTCGCATTTGTGAATCGCGGCCTGTGCATTTGCAAATTGTGAAACATTTCTTCCGTCAAGGCGTGCAGACAGTCCACAAATACAGGGACTCCACCCACCGTCTACTCAAGCCAATCAGATAACAGCCACATTTTGCTGACCAATCGTAGCACAGTCTCGCTATAGCCAATCACGTTTTGCTTTACAATCAGGGCGGTCTCATCCTTGCTCATTATATTAGCGTTATTATAGATTATATTAGAATTATGCTAACGATTAACTACTCTAACAGCGTTCATTTCAATCCGACATTCAAATTAAAATATTGAATAATATTCATAACAGAAGCGGTGTTTCCCCTAGACTTGTCTTGCACTCTACTTGTGGCGGCATATTTATGCAAATTAATTCTCTGCCAGCAGGAGGCGCTTGTAGAGCAGGAGAGATAGCGGTACCAGTAACAGCTGTAATCAAATAAGCGCTGTGCTCACAAACGCTGCTCAGGCATTACAGGCAAGATGAAATGAAAATGACAGCCATCATTTTCTGAAGACATTTGGTTTCCTTAAAAAATACAGTGATATAAAAACACCCGCACCGGGTTTCGACTTTGACACATGCAGTGCTCATGTTTATTCAACGAAGTCCAAGCCTTTTGGAAAATCTATTTGTGGCGGTCAATTTTGATATTGTGGTGGGCCGCCACAAATAAATCAATGGCATCTATCTACAAATGCACAGGACGCGATTCACAAATAAATGCCAGGCAAAGTTGTGGTTGTGACATAAATATATATTTGTGAATATGTTTTTTATTTGCAAATCTCATTTTATTTATTTGTGAATTTAATTCATGTTTGTGAAACTTTAAGATTTATTTGTGGATCTCATTCTATTTATTTGTCAATATGTTTAATTTTTGTTAATCTCTTTACATTTATTTGTGGATCATAATCTATTTATTTGGAATTAAGCAACAATTCTATCTCCATATAAGTGTAAGCAAACATCTGACTATTATTTATTTATTTTTTATTAAGGAAATGCTAAATCAATAAATAAACAAAGTACCATTATATATACTAACAGGGTCAGTTTACGAAATTAATCATTTGATTCAGCATGAATGCATTAAACTGATTAAAACTGACAGTAAAAACATGTATTGTTACAAAAGATTTCAGATTTCAATAAATTGTGTTCTTAATATTCTAAATGCTGTTCTTATGATCTTTATATTCTTCAAAGAATAAAAAAAAAATCAACATATTAGATTGATTTCTGAAGGATCATGTGACTGGAGTAAGGATGATGAAAATGTACATTTGCATCACATAAATAAATTACATTTTAGCATTTAAAAAAAAAAAGTATTTGAAATCGTAATATTACTGTTTTTTATTCTTTTTTTTGCATTTTTTGATCAAATAAATGCAGCTTTGGTAAGCATCTTTCTTTCTTTCTTTCTTTCTTTCTTTCTTTCTTTCTTTCTTTCTTTCTTTCTTTCTTTCTTTCTTTCTTTCTTTCTTTCTTTCTTTCTTTCTTTCTTTCTTTCTTTCTTTCTTTCTTTCTTTCTTTCTTTCTTTCTTTCTTTCTTTCTTTCTTTCTTTCTTTCTTTCTTTCTTTCTTTCTTTCTTTCTTTCTTTCATTCAATCAATCAATCAAACCAACCTCAAACCTTTGTATATTTCTGTATTTCTAAGACTAAAGATGGTACTGGAATATTTGCATGTCCATACTATTGCGTATGATGTTTATGTATGAAGTAGACCCTATTTCAAAATGCAAAGTTTTAAAATGCAAAGTAATATTATTATTGTAGGACTTCAGTGTTCACCAAATGTATACAACAAGATCAGATACAGATGTAAGTTTAGATTTGGAGATCTTCATCTAAATTGAATACAATGTCAATTATACATTTCTAAAGCAAAATGAGTAAAGACGAAAATGTCAGTGCCTACAGTTGCATTAGGTTTGGAATACAATCTGGACATTCTGCAGTCGCATAAACTATACAAAACATTCACTACTGAAAAATGTATAACTCATTTTCCTCACAGGCCATTTGAGATACTGCTGTACATTAAAATGAAGATGACACACAGTAAAGTTTCAGATGAAGCTAAATAAACACTTAAAGGAGACATATTATCGTATTGACCCGAATATAAGACAATGTTTTTTTCTTGGAAATACATCTGAAAAAATGCGGTCGTCTTATATTCAGGGTCTAGACGTTGTCAATAATTCACCCACAACAATAGGTGGCACCAAATACGCATAAAACGAGTGTGCCATGAAATATGTAAATGCGTGCTGTAAAGATCGCGACCAAACTCCCTTTGTGATTTTAAAACGTAAGACAGTACCCAGATTTGAAGACTACAGTAAGATTTATCTTCTACTGTTATTAAGATTTTGGTAGGCTACTATTAGATGGATAGCCTAAATGTCCTAATTCAGATGGGCTACCTGTTTTTTTTTTAATGGTATATCAAAAAGTGTATATATTTTTAATGTGATTGTTGGTCCATTTTACCACTTTTTACCATACTTTCAAAACAAAATTTAAAATAGGAAAAATATGCAATATGAAAATAATTGAAGACAAAATGTGTTTTACTGAGAAAAAACAAGATTTGTTTTTTAAAAAGCCTTTTTCTAAAAGGTACATCTGGAAAAAGGAGGGTCGTCTTATAATCAGAATCGTCTTATATTCAGGCCAAAACGGTATGCCCCTTTTTACAATATGTAATATAAGTCTTTGGTGTCCCCAGAATGTGCCTGTGAAGTTTCAGCTCAAAATACTCGACAGATCACTTATTATATCATTTTGAAAATGCCTATTTTGAGTGGAAGCAGAAACACGCTGTTTTTCGGGCCTGTCTCTTTAAATGCAAACGAGCTGCTGCTCCCCGCCCCCTTTTCCAGAATAGAGCTGCACCATTACAGCTCGTACCTGCTAAAAACATCTGTCATCAAAAACATTGCGCTGACATCATGCGTATTAAACCATATTAGTTTAAACTTCTGATATATGGTTTTCTGAGTGCACACATCCGAAGCACACGGACAGAAAGCGGCTGTCACAGCATGTGAGTATTAAACTAAGTTCTCATTCACACACAAGTTTACGTTAAAAAACACACACGAGTTACAAAAACAGTCAGTTATGTCTGTGAAGGTAAACAGCTAGGAAATAAATTGCATGTTTATTTTAGATCTGTGTGACAGCAGCAATATACAGTAAATAAATCAATAAATCCACTGCTCTCTTGTCTCCTCTGAGGCTGTGACTCTAAATAGTGTTCTGTGCTCATCTGTGCAGCCAAAGGCAGAACAGTTAGAATGTTTTGCTCAAACTTTCGCCATGGCATTACAATGTTGTCACTTGCAAAATCAAAATGACGGCGCCGTGAGTGGAACCTTGCAGATTAAGGGGCGGTAATATTATAATGAGATCCCTTTGCCACGTCACCAAGATAGCGAAATCAGACGCACTCATTTTTTCAGACTCTTGCAGAAAAAGGATTACCAAAACAAAGTTACTGGGTCAATCTTTTTCACGTTTCCTTGGTTGGTAGATGCATCGGGGACCTGATTATAGCACTGGAAACCTGGAAAAGTCAGATTTTCATGATATGTCACCTTTAAAATGATAAAGGTTTATTTTTAGTTTACTTGATTTATGCAAGTAATTCAAGATACACTGTATCACGACAGGATAATGTGATTGACCAATCAGAATCAGCTATTCCATTGAATAATGTGCAATACGTGCCTATTAATGCTATTTGCAATAGAAGTCAAACCTTGACACTTGCCTTACACTATTAGCTACTATTACTCTTCTGGTAATATGCAATTTCTGAGTGATTTTGTGTAAATGGCAACTGCCAAGAAAATAACAGTAAATGCAAATGTTAGATGTTATATGTAATGGCAGGGAAATGTTGTTGCTTCGACATGCAGGATGAACCTAAAGAGGCAAAATCCAGGGCCATTCTCACAACATCAGATATCTTTAAATTTGCACAATCGTGTCGCTGTAAAACGTCTCATCTATTTTTGAGACTTTATCCATTTTAATGAATTCATTCAAGACCGCTTCAGGTGTCTGAAACATTTGAAAGCCAAAACAAAGCCTTGACCCCCATTTGTGGTTTTATTTTATGGACAAAGTGATTTTGTGTAAATGGCAACTGCCAAGAAAATAACAGTAAATGCAAATGTTAGATGTTATGTGTAATGGCAGGGAAATGTTGTTGCTTCGACATGCAGGATGAACCTAAAGAGGCAAAATCCAGGGCCATTCTCACAACATCAGATATCTTTAAATTTGCACAATCGTGTCGCTGTAAAACGTCTCATCTATTTTTGAGACTTTATCCATTTTAATGAATTCATTCAAGACCGCTTCAGGTGTCTGAAACATTTGAAAGCCAAAACAAAGCCTTGACCCCCATTTGTGGTTTTATTTTATGGACAGACAGAGGAATACACCTGCCAATGGTAATGAATTTTTCATGAAAGCTTTTCTATGATTTCTGTTCCGTGTTGTTTGATGAAACGTTAATGTTTCGAGACCAGATTATATACTGAAATCTTAATGTGTGACGGGATTCGTGACATACAGACACACACACTTAACATGAAGAGGGATGGCTGTTTGAACGGATCAGATGAAACATGAAAAGTTTGTTTAGTGTGGCTGTTGACGGCAAGAGAGAAGTGTATACTGTATCTGTTTTCATATGCTGAAGTTTTGGTGATTCACACGCCTTTTACTCTGCAAGCACATTGTAAAAAAGTAAATTGAAGAAAAAATTAGGAAAGCAAAGCTTTGAACTTAAGCCTTTAATTGATGCAGTTTCTATTGCCAAGGTCTGTTTTGACAGTCTCACTCATTTTCAGCTTTAATAAATGAAAGAATTCATGTTTCTGTTCCGACCGTTTCATGTTGGGATTCTAGGACAGATGAAGAATTTATGCTGTTTTATCTGTTCTTCTAAAATTGTCAGCTCCAAAATACCTACTCTCGTAACACACATAATATATAGATTAGGCCATGTCAAATGCATGAGTGTATAATAAATACAGAGACTGAGACAGAGCCAAGCAGCCCTATACGCTAGTTGTGCAGGGCCCCACAAGTTATGCATGACTCCCCGTCACGTCAAAGCAGTGTGGCACTATCAGTTTGGTGCAGAGAAGAGGAAAAATAGAAAGGAAAATTAGCAAGATAAGGATTTTTATAAAGATGATGTTGATTTTGAAATTGTAGTCGATTTAATTTGGCATTTTGTGAGTGGGCACTATAAATTACCTGAATAATTCTAGATTGTATATATAAAATCTATAGCTATATAGTCTATATAATCTATCTATCTATATATCTACATATAATTTTGAGTGTTTTTTTTTTACACTTATATACATCTCTATATGCAGTTTCATAATTACTTCTATATTCTTCTATATGTTGTTAAAGTGTAGTGCAGAATGTACATGACAATAATTTATGGTAAACTAAAATATACTTAAGTGTCATTTTTATTGAAACTTGTATGTCATGTATTTAAATCTATTTATAATTAGACATTTTAATGATACAATTGCAAAATTGCAATTGAGTGCATTATACTGTACATATACAGTACATATATACAGACACCCACACTACTGTTTCCCAATATTATTTTTGTTTGTTTGTGTGTGTTTTTTTTTTGTATGTATTGTTAGCATAGCAACATGCTATTGTCAGTGTCTATCGCCTGTGTCTACAATAAAACTATATTATATTACAAACATCTTTGAGCTTATGGTAATATTTTTAATGGTCATTACTCATTTAAAGTTGTATTTTTGACATTTTTATTACTTTTGTTCAACAAACTATTTTAGATCACCACTTGATGTTGGATATAAAATCTGGGTCATAAAGCAAAACCAGTTGAGAGCCACAGCTTTAAGACCAGCGTTGAAGTACTCAAGATTGGTCTTGGGTCCATATTCATGGTCTTGGTCGGGACCATTTGGACTCGGCCTTGACTTGGACTCGACCCTCTTCTAGTCTTCTAGATTTTCAGCCCGATTCAACCTACTCAGGTCTCGGCCTGGACTCAGACTCGAATGATCTGGTCTTGACTACAGCACTATAGACACTATTAGATTCAAGTGAAGCTGAGAATTTCAGTAGGTGTTTGTTCTTTAAAGTGAAGTAGATGCCTGGACTTTCTCATGTCATTCTCTCTCACACACTGATTCACATCAGTGCTCTGGATTCATTGTTGAGAATGGCTGTATTGATCATGTTCAATCAGCAGCAATCAACAATGATAACAGAGAAATATGGGAAATAATCAACACTAACACAGATTGTACAGACACACAATGTCCTTTGATTGATCTAAACGGCTCTTTGCCAATGCTTAAACTGCTTAAAACCTGTCCTTTAACTTTATAAATAAAATGCCTCTGCCTATTCGACACAGAAAAAAAGGCCATTCTGCTTGTCTTAAACTGAAAAACAATGTATTGTCTCTTTATGCAGCATTGACCTGGAGCTCTATGTGGCTATCCATTTTCCAAAGAGTCTCTGAGAGCAACTATCTGCTCACAATAGGGAAGACTGATATGGTAACACTTTAGCAACGCTGAAGATATACTTGTGCTGAACAAGTGTTGAGACAAGCATTTATTGTTCAGCCTGGTGATAAGTGTTGTTTTTCAGGGTTTAAGTGCAGCTAGAGAGAGAAAGGGAAGTTGGGGCAGACATGACAGGTCACTCAGAGTTAGCAGACCACCTAATGATCTATGACCGGTAGCTGCCAATGTTGAGGAGGCCAAAGCGGCCCACCTAGACTTGCAGACATTTGACTATTTATATAAAGTCTGGTTAACTTTACAGCTTATTTTGGACAACAATCTGTTTTACCAACTCATTTACCAACATAAAAAGCAATTGAGTACTTTATATTCTATTTTTATGTGCCATTTAAGAACAGTATATGTGATAGTACAATGGAAATAGACCACTGGAATAACTCATTAAAATAATAGTGCAATTGTGAGATTTGTTTCCTTTTTAATAACATGACTCTCAAGGCTACTTAAAAAAAAGAAAGAAGAAGCATGGCAATATAGTGAAAACAACTTTCAAGTCCCTCGTGAAAAATAATTACATAAATAAATAAATAAATAAATAAATAAATAAATAAATGATAAAAAGCGTACTCAGAAATAATATACTTTAAAATAATATATCTCAGTGTAAACTGAAAATTTTTTTTTTTTGGGGGGGGCATTTCAATTAAAAATGTATTAGTTCCAATTCAAAATGTATTACAGTTTACATTTATATTAATGCAATTAGCTGAACTTTAGAGTTTTTTCTTTATATAAGCACATCTTTCTATAAAATTTCAGAATTATATATGTTGTGTAGGCCTTCTGCAAAATACACTGACAAGTATTATGATAAACTTAAAGTTCCCCTATTATGGTTTTTTGAAAATTACCTTTCATGCAGTGTGTAACACAGCTCTAAGTTAATGAAAACATCCTACAAAGTTGTAAATCTGAAAGTGCACCGTGTATAAAGTTATTGTCTCTCAAAAGAAAGAGTCATTTTAAAAACGAATCCCAAGCCGTTTCATGTTGACGTCAACATGAAACATTAGCATATTGCCCGCCCACTTTTTGGTCTTTTCGTTGGTCTGAATGAAAAAGCTAACGCATTTTTGACACTAGGTGCCACTAGGTGCCACTTTTGGAGCGGTAAAAATGTAACGCTGTACACAAAGCAGCACTGCGCTCACAAACACTGTTTTATCAGGCATTACAGGCATGATGAAATGAAAATGAGACCAATCGGACCAAACACCGCAGATTAGCGTCGCGCAAAGCAGGGGTTTGGAAAAATGAATCGTTGAGCGAATCGTTTGGGAGTCCTTGAGCAAGTAAGGTAAAAATAACAATTAAAGTGTTTTTTTACCTTGCATGCATGTCAACCTGTTGTTGTGGACTCCCAAAACCAAAATATGAACCTTTCATTACGCATAATAGGGGCACTAAAAAAAAATTATAATAATAAATATTACTAATTTATTATATTATTAATAATAAATTATATATATATATATATATATATATATATATATATATATATATATATATATATATATATATATATATAT
>NW_015506084.1:120975-148228 GCF_001515645.1 Sinocyclocheilus grahami
CCATAGACCAACTCAAACCTGGTCTAAAGTCTGGCGCAATATTTTTTCTTTGTTGTTTAAAGAGCGCGTTAGTAATATGCACCTATAGGCGGGTGCACAACGAGCATACACTTTGCTTTTTACACACAGGGATGCGCAGCAGCACACACACATTTAAAAAAATGAAAAATTACATTCCGCCAAGTAAATAGCTTACCCGCCATGGCACGAGCACAACTGGCTTTTAAAGGGGATGGGAGATAAGACTCTGATTGGTTTATTGCACAGTACGCCCAAAAAACACCCATTACCCATTAAGAGAATAGGGACAACCCGTTTAGACCATGCGCCCGGGCGCGCCGACCGTTTTCCCGTCATTAAACTAGCAAAAGTGGATTCGGACACGCCCTGAGTGCACCTGCGCCGTGCGCTTTAGACCATGCGCTTAGATCATTAAAATAGGGCCCTAGGTGTTCAAGCTTGGTTCTGTACACAAATGTATTGAAAATGTAGTTGGCAGTATTTGTGTTGTTTAGAGGAAATTTGGTTGTAGAATGAAGTAGTCACTCACATAATCAAGCAAACTCTGTATGTTCAGAACAGTATTGCACACATTATGCTTCGCTGCAGTGTAGGTGTGACTTTAATTTAACTTCATCAAATCACTCTGCTTCCAAGCTATTTACTGCTGAGAGCAGAATTATAGGAAATACTTAAGTATGTCTATTGTGCATCTCCTCTCTCTTTTTGGAAGAGCATGGTTTTTCGTTTCTAAGACCATTAAGCACATAAGCTTTCTGTGCTCGACATCTGAAACAACATGCATTCTACTCCAAGGACAAATCCTTAGACGACCACAGTCGCAGAAAACACCCACCAGAAACAAACGCTGCTTTTCCAAAATCCAGTTGGCAGCCATTTTATGATATAAAGCGTGGAATTACTGCCTCCTCCAGAGAGACAAAAATCTGTTGCCATCCCTGACACAGGCTGTAAAAAGAATGCTCAGTCAAAATGTATATAGACAAACATAAAATATAACACATTTGAAGTGTAAAAACATATTGTGTATATATTTTTTTTATTTTATTAATTGTAAAATTGCTATACCAAGTTCAGTCATCAAACTCTTCTGTGCACACTGATTGGCTGTCTCCTTGCTGGTTCTGCAGCCAATCATCACTTCTTTCTATTTTTGCTACCCTTTATTTTCAACTACATGGAGATTAGTCTGTGCGATATATCTATAACCTACCCCTCCTCCCCAGAACCACCTGTCTAGATCTGCTACGGTTGAGCAGATATATAATATGTATGCATATAGTTTATTTGTGATTGTGTGTGTACTTATTATATTAATTAAAACATTTAAGACTAAATACGATAGTTTCTTCATTTCCATTAAATCTCAAATAATCACCAGAAGCAAAAGTGTGCATTTGGCGCGCCACAGGTGAATATGTCATGTGTGTGTGTTTCCAGACACGCAGACACACCACTTGACTGAGACCTGCCTGCAGAGAACATCTCAGACGGCTCGCAGGACTGATGACCGTCCAAGATCTGTTACACCAGAACAGGGCCAACACATCAGACGGGTCCACAGACATTACTCTTCCCCTGCCAAAGGCCAGCAAGTTTGTGTAGCTCTTCTGCCAGGATTGGATAGGATCCCAGTACTGCAGGTTCAGAGGATCGTTGCCTCGACCTGGCAGTGGTGGCAACAAGCAGTGTCGAGAAAGCTACTGCAAAAGTTGCCAAGCTAAAACTCGCTCATGATTAAAAGGAGTTTTCTGAAATGAGTCAAACTTGCCAAAAGTATTGGAGAGAGGACATCCTAGAAGAGTGTGTTTGATTCTTGCTTCAGCTTTAAATGGTGTATGTGTGCTTAATACAAAAAAAAATAAAAAACAGACTGCTACTGAAAAATATAGTTAAATGAAATGTTGAATAAATGAATTCCATAAAATTGCCTGCATCCAAAATAGCATACTTCCCTAGTACACAGTAGGTGAAAAATAGTATGTGGAAAGTAGAATTCATAAAGCATTGTATAAAAATACCTGGATGACATACTATTTACGCCGATATCCTAAAGTGCCCATCTGATGAAAGTGCCCATTACTATCCCATGAGGCCATGGGAGAGGATTTGTGAATGACCCTGAAGCAATGCATCTGACACTGGTAGGTCACATGACAATGACGAGATGATGAATATACAGTAGTATGTCTGGATTACATTCATACTCTATAGTAATTGTTTAATGTTTGTGAAGTAATTACTATTTAAATAATTATAATTAATTATAATAAAAAGTAATTATCATTGTATTTAAATATTTTTGCATTATTTTGCAAAACTGGTTATGCAAATAATGTGAGGTAGGAGGAAAAACTATATTTCAATGCTTTTGCAAATCAATGCATAGTTTCTCGTGGAGTGCAAAAGATCTGTGAGCGAATTAAAAGTTTTTCAGGATAGAAAAGTTTTGTGAGTAAATGCAAAAGTATTTAAATGTATTTTTTTTCTCATCTCATACTTTTCCTATCACCACAACCCCTTAGGAACTGCATATGAATGTGATGAATGTTACCACAGACAAATATTTTTACCCATCTCTCATCTCTTTCGAGCAAGACATGCTAGAGAGTTTTAAGATCTCATATTGTTGTTATAACACTTATATACATTTTTTTGTTTTGTTTCGTTTTGTAGGATCGGGATGGATTTCTGGTTATGTGTTACCGACATTGAAATGTAATCGTAATGGTATCCTGGCAGGGAAAGTTACAAGACTTACGGACTTAAGGTCCGTTCACACCAAGAATGATAACTAAAATGATAACTATATTAACGTCTACACCAAAGAACAACAGCATTCCATTTATTATAAGTGCAAGCATTTAAAGCAGAACTGGCTATGATTTTAAAAATCTTTCTGAAATTGATTTCAATTACATTGTTCCTCTGTGTCGTTAACGTTATAGTTGGGGTACGGACTCCTATTATTTTCAATTTAGAATGATTTTTTTTTAATCCATACCTCTAGTATTATAGTTATCATCTTTGGTATGAACAGGCCTTTTGGACATGTCACGAAAAAAGTAAAAAAAAAAAAATAAAAAAAAAATAAAAAAATCATTACTGAAGTTAACAAGTTTTATCTCACTAACCATACATTAACAATTATGTTTACATTTTGCAGCTATACTTTTCGAAAATAGTGTCTTACCATATAAACTTTGATTGTATATAAACTACCACAAATACAGAGTTCTGGCATGCAACTCTAGATGGTGCAGTCCGATAGGTCTAACTCAATCTGAACTAATGACATCATTATCACATGGCACAGCTGATTGGTTATCTTCTGTATCGGTAGCCAATGAGCTCGCTGCTCAACATTCAACTATATGACTAGTGCTTGCTGTAGCAGTTGCAGCTTGCTTCAGAAACCCTCCACCTTCCCCAGCTCCACCTGTATAGATCTGCTACGAGGTGATTCATGTTCGCTATATGGGGTTTATTTCATGTATGTTATATTTGCAGCAGCAATATTTCTTACATGCTCACAGCAGCATGTTGTGGATATATTGGCAGTAGCAAGTCTCGGTACTTGCTCTGCCGCAGCAGCAGCGTAGCATATCTAATTCGCCAAGACCAAATACATTAACATTGTCAATTACATTACCATGCCAATCCCTCCAAGAGTTGTCATGACAGAAACACATTTCTGACATGCTACTTGTTAGTTACTTCCCTACAATACTACAAAATATGATACCAATATATTGCAAGATTGTTGTTAATGCTCCCAATTATTGTTCCTCAGCTGACATTTTGCTTCAGCAATGAAACTGTAGCAAAAGACTAGCATTTATTTTTATCGGCCTTTAGCAATTTAGCATTTTATTGGCATTCAAACCATTTAAAATGTGTCATTTTAAGACGTTGTTTTGTATTAGCTATTTTTCAATTCTGAATATAGAGCTCAAACAACTACTGTAACTGCTATCTTTATGTCCCTCCAGTGTACCTAAACCGGCTTTAATGCTAGTTTCTAGGAGCAGACTTAAGTAATTGATTTTTTTTTCTCATGTTATACCTCTTTCATGTCATTTTTTCCGATTTGTAGTACTACTACGCACACTTTTATATCAGATGCAACCCTCATTTCAATTACAGCGAATATCTGCAGACGTCCACAGGGGAAGAACACATCCAGTTACACACTCCATCAGCACAATCCAGTTGGCAGCCATTTTGCAATACAAAGCAAGTAATTAGTGCCTCTTCCAGTCAGCCAAGAATCTGTTGCCTTCTCAAATAACATCCCAGGTCCAACATGCCAGTAGAGTTGTTCAGGTCTGCAAAGCGCACTAGAATCACGGGGGGGGGGATCTCCAAATGTCAGCTCCTTCTGCATCCATGTGTAATAAGCAGCGACAGTCTCATAGCAAAATCAATTGGAAATTTGAATAACAAAATCTGTTCTCTCTCTAAGTGTAATCTCATTTGAGAATATTGAGCATCTGACATCTTATGATTTTAATTCTAGCTTTTGTGATTGAATGTACCCGGTGATGCCACTTGTGATGGACGATTTATAAATCCTTCAGAGATTTGATTGAGAGGAGCGACTATGTTCACAATGCAGACAATGACAGTTTGTTTTCTGAATGCGGTATTTAGGATTGTCCACACTGTTATTTACTAGCGATCAAATCTGATCTGTGTTGAGGCAGTATGATTGTTTTCTACTATGGTTGCTATAGTAATTGCGTGGGCATCTGCACTATGCTAAGTGGTTTTCTTGTATAACTAGGAGCAGTAAGCTGGCAGCCTGTAGAGCAGACAGACAGCTTTGTACACTGTGGAGTCTAGAGGAAGATACTGTATGTGTTGCTTTATTTCTTGTCGCTCTCACCACCGGAATCACTGTGTGCTGTGGTGTGTGGAAGTAGCGGAAAGTCTGTGACGTTCCTGGAATATTTCAAGACAGAGAATGACAATGATCTGTATTGGATTATTAAATTGCATATGTGTGTTGGTGTTTTGTACAGAGCTCATAGACATGTGGTGATGGGGGGATGAGATGGAAGGAAACTACTTTTCAATGTTTTTTGTTTTTTTTCAAGGAACAAAAAGTTTCTCTGGGAAACACAAAGCTTGAAAGTTTTATTAAATTAAATATATTATTTCCTCCAATCTTCTTCCAGTCTCTTTAAGCACTCCATAGTCTTGGCCTTGTAGACTTTTGGAAAATAATATACTATACATGCATCAAAAGGAGAAGAGTAATTTTTCATAAAAGTTCATGATTATTTCCAATACAGTATGATTTCATATCAAATGATGTAATGATCTTCATAACACAATGTGCTAGAAATAAAATTGTAAAGTAAAATATAATGCTAATTTCATAGCTAGGATTTTATGAGTACTCAATAAACACAATTAAATAATATTTTCCCACCTTTTTTGTAATTTAATTAAAAGCACAGTTTGCTTGGAAATGACATAGGATACAAATATCCTGCTCAAGTCATTTAGCTTGGTATTTCTTTGTTAACTCAATTAAAACTATTTCAATTGTTTTTGGTAACTGAAATAAAATTTGATTTAAATGTTAGATGACAGACTTCAACTAAATTAAATGAAAAAAATGCCGTGTTGAAATGACCACATTAAAGTACTAAATTATTAAAATTAAAACAAATGGAAGCTAAACTGAAATATTTGTAAAAAGCTAATAAAATAATAAAAAAGCACAAAAATACTAAAACTAAAATTTAAACCGAATGAAAATATGAAATGCCGTGTTGAAATGACCACATTAAAGTACTAAATTATTAAAATTAAAACAAATGGAAGCTAAACTGAAATATTTTTAAAAAGCTAATAAAATAATAAAAAAACACAAAAATACTAAAACTAAAATTTAAACCGAATGAAAATATGAAAATAAAATATAATTCAATATATCAATAATACTACATAATACAAAAATAACATTGTTTCTTAACACATAATGTCTTTTCATATAAAAAATGCTGAATGTGATGAAAGTAAACACATCTGAATTTGTGAAATAAACCATTTTCACACAATAGATATTGAAATAGTTTATGATTATTATATTGTGATTATGGTTTATATTAGTATATAAAAAAAGATGATGGATTTTCATATTTAAGATTAAAAGTCTTGGTCTCAAACAAGAGTAAAAAACAATCTAATTGATCTTCATAAAAATTAGTATTTTAATGGAAACCCATTCCATTATTAATGCAATGGATATGATGTGTATTGAATCCATGAGGTTTTTATGCCGTTTAATCACGTAAAACTAATCAGATTTGAATTAAATGTGCAAAACATGTGGATCTGAGCCAGCAATGCAAACACATCACTTCCGAAAGATCAATATGAATATTTGAAGAGCCACAAATACTATATCATCACTTTGTTGCAAACTTTTGAAGATAACTTTTGTTCCTCGAATCAACTGCCCATTACCTTCTATAACACCTTTGTATGAATTATACATTATACACGGTTCTGTGACTGTGATTGTTCTGAATATAACATGCAAACAGACATACATGCAGAAAGAAAGCAAACATAAGTGATGCGGCATAATGAAAATCACATATAAAATGTGACAGGATGATAATTTAAAATAAATTGACTTTCATTTATCATTAACATTTCACATGAAAAATCCAGCCAGCATCGCAGACATCCGTCCATAATTGCTTTACGGAATTAAATATAAAATCCATCTTAGATGAATGTGATTAAGACACTTTGGGAAAAGGCTGTTATTTGCATTGGATTTGGAAGACCACGCATGCTTTATCATTGTAAAATTATTTCACAGGTCTCATAGAAATGGCCTTGCCTTGTGCTTTCTGCTCTTTTGTTTTTTTTTGTATTCTTGGAAATGACTTTGAGTGACCGAGTCCCTTGGAGTTCTAAAAACATCTGATGTCTGTCTCTGCAGCAATGTACATTATTTATAGCACTGACCTTTGCAATATGGAAATTTGGACTTTGGTCTAGATATTTATTGTGGATTCCAGAAAGCTGCAGATCTGGTGAAGTATGGAGCTAAAACGTCCCAGGTTACGTATGTAACCATGGTTCCCCAAGGGAACGAGACGCTGCGTCGGAAACGCCAGGGGAACGCCTTCAGCGATACCAAGCTCTGAATCATATGTGTAATCAGTCGAATCGATGGGCAGGACATCAGAGGCGGGTGACGTCATGACCAGGAAGCTTTAAAAGCACGTGAGGTGCAGCCGGCGCTAGCTTCTTAGGAGTGTAGCAAGCTCTAGTAGGAATGCCGGAAGTATGGCCTTGCGACGCAGCGTCTCATTCCCTCGGGGAACCATGGTTACATACGTAACCTGGGACGTTCCCCTTCGGGAACTCGAGCTGCATCGGAAACGCTAGGGGAACGATATGTCCACGCCACCAGACTTGCAAATCCCTGTCTAGTGTGGAAGAGCACAGCTATGGCAAGAGAACAGAGGGGCCTGGAGTGGCTCGCAAATCTAGGTCATAGAACTTGACGAACGTGAGGGGCGTAGACCATCCTGCAGCGTTGCAGATGTCCTACATAGGAACTCCTGCGAGAAAGGCCTTGGAGGCCGCCACACTTCTTGTTGAGTGAGCCTTGACCCCCAATGGTGAGGGGAGATCAGAGGACTCATAGGCAACAGTAACGGCATTCACTATCCACCGGCTGAGGGTCTGCTTGGAAGCAGGATGACCTCTCTCAGGTGGACCATAGCACACAAGCAGTTGGTCCGCCTTTCTCCACAGGGCAGCTCTGTGGACATATGCATCCAGTGCTCGCACTGGACATAAGTGATGCGGCATAATGAAAATCACATATAAAATGTGACAGGATGATAATTTAAAATAAATTGACTTTCATTTATCATTAACATTTCACATGAAAAATCCAGCCAGCATCGCAGACATCCGTCCATAATTGCTTTACGGAATTAAATATAAAATCCATCTTAGATGAATGTGATTAAGACACTTTGGGAAAAGGCTGTTATTTGCATTGGATTTGGAAGACCACGCATGCTTTATCATTGTAAAATTATTTCACAGGTCTCATAGAAATGGCCTTGCCTTGTGCTTTCTGCTCTTTTGTTTTTTTTTGTATTCTTGGAAATGACTTTGAGTGACCGAGTCCCTTGGAGTTCTAAAAACATCTGATGTCTGTCTCTGCAGCAATGTACATTATTTATAGCACTGACCTTTGCAATATGGAAATTTGGACTTTGGTCTAGATATTTATTGTGGATTCCAGAAAGCTGCAGATCTGGTGAAGTATGGAGCTAAAACGTCCCAGGTTACGTATGTAACCATGGTTCCCCAAGGGAACGAGACGCTGCGTCGGAAACGCCAGGGGAACGCCTTCAGCGATACCAAGCTCTGAATCATATGTGTAATCAGTCGAATCGATGGGCAGGACGTCAGAAGCGGGTGACGTCATGACCAGGAAGCTTTAAAAGCACGTGAGGTGCAGCCGGCGCTAGCTTCTTAGGAGTGTAGCAAGCTCTAGTAGGAATGCCGGAAGTATGGCCTTGCGACGCAGCGTCTCATTCCCTCGGGGAACCATGGTTACATACGTAACCTGGGACGTTCCCCTTCGGGAACTCGAGCTGCATCGGAAACGCTAGGGGAACGATATGTCCACGCCACCAGACTTGCAAATCCCTGTCTAGTGTGGAAGAGCACAGCTATGGCAAGAGAACAGAGGGGCCTGGAGTGGCTCGCAAATCTAGGTCATAGAACTTGACGAACGTGAGGGGCGTAGACCATCCTGCAGCGTTGCAGATGTCCTACATAGGAACTCCTGCGAGAAAGGCCTTGGAGGCCGCCACACTTCTTGTTGAGTGAGCCTTGACCCCCAATGGTGAGGGGAGATCAGAGGACTCATAGGCAACAGTAACGGCATTCACTATCCACCGGCTGAGGGTCTGCTTGGAAGCAGGATGACCTCTCTCAGGTGGACCATAGCACACAAGCAGTTGGTCCGCCTTTCTCCACAGGGCAGCTCTGTGGACATATGCATCCAGTGCTCGCACTGGACACATACAATTAAGCCTCTGCTGGTCGGGCTCCCTGAAAGGAGGAGGATAAAAAGCCTGGAGTACGAGGAGGGGACCTTAGGGACATACCCCACCCGAGGGTACAAAAAAGCTTTAGCCAGACCGGGTGCAAAGTCGAGATAGGAAGGAGCCACAGAAAGGGCCTGCAGATCCCCAACTCTCTTTAACGTAAGAAGACGATCTGATATCTCCTCGATAGGCTCAAAATGAGGCCTACAGAGAGCTTCTAACACCACAGCGAGGTCCCAAGGAGGGACACGAGATCGTACCTGAGGCCTCAACCTCATCACACGGCGGAGGAAACGTGTAACCAGGGGGTCCTTGCCCACTGAGTGACCATCAAGAGGGGTGTGGTAGGCCGCTATAGCCACCACGTAGACCTTCAGGGTGGAGTGGGTTAACCCCGCGGAGAAACGGGCCTGCAAGGACTCCAGCACTGTACCAATCGGGCAGTTAACTGGGTCAAGCCAGCGGTCTCCGCACCATGAAGTGAAGAGCCTCCACTTCAGGGCGTTCAGTTTCTTCGTTGAGGGAGCTCTAGATTGGAGGATGGTCTCAACAACCTCGGTTGAGAGACCAGAGGCTATGAGTTGTGCCCCCTCAGGGCACAATGTAGATCAGTGGGCAAGATGAGAACTTAGATAAGGCTTGTCCAAGAAGTTGCTATATTTGTCCCTAAACTTTTGAAAAAAGTCTCAAAAGGGCCGGGGAAGTTGCTAAATCTAGCTACAAAGTAGCTAAATTGGCAACACTGCCTCTGGATAACGTTCGCTGTTGACTGACTCACGCCCGTTTTGGATTACTCTTTTGTCTTGCCCTCAATATACCTGTTTGCCATTGTCAGAACATTGCCTGTTTTATGACCATGCCTTTAAATAAAATCCTTGCAGATGGATCCACACGTCTCACGTCTCGCTTGCCCCGTAACAGAATACTCTGCCACACAAGGATCCAGCAGTTTTTCATGTGGACATAGGCCAGGTATGGACACTGCAAGACTGTTATTAACCCTCGAGCAGGGCTTGCGAGCGCTCGAGGATTATGTACAAGAGTATTTAGATCTTGTATATTTTTCTGATCTGCCGGACTGTGTGCTCATAGACTTTTTTTGTGAGGGTATCAGTTAACATTTAAAGACACGATTAATCCGTGAGTGTCCCCATTCTTCTCTAAGTGATTTTATGGATTATGCTCTGTTGTCTGTTGGTTCAGCGTTCACTGTGGGTATCGCGGAGGAATGTAACCCCGCACTCACTGCTCAAGTCACAGCTGATCTTCATGAGTCAAGTCAAGTCACAGTTGATCTTCCTGAGTCCAGTCAAATCACAGTTGATTGTCATGAGTCACGTCAAGTCACAGCTGATCTTCATGAGTCAAGTCCAGTCAAGTCACAGTTGATCTTCTTGAGTCCAGTCAAATCACAGTTGATCTTCATGAGTCGTCAAGTCAAGTCACAGTTGATCGGCATGGGTCAAGTCAAGTCACAGTTGATCATCATGGGTCAAGTCAAGTCACAGCTGATCTTCAAGAGTCAAGAGTCACATCTCAGCTGATCTGCCAGAGCCTTGTCATGTCTCAGCTGATCTGCCAGAACCTCGTCACATCTCAGCTGATCTTCCAGAGCCTCGTCACGTCTCAGCTGATCTTCTAGAGTCTCGCCACGTCTCACCTGTTCATCCAGAGTCTCGTCACATCTCAGCAGTTCGTCCAGAGTCTCGTCACGTCTCAGCTGATCTTCCAGAGTCACGTCACATCACGGCTGATCATCCAGAGTCACGTCACATCCTGTCTGTTACACCCAGATTATCAAGGTCAGCCCTTAGTATCCCAGTCTGATACCCAGTGTGAGGGATGCACACTGGGTATGCACACGCAGCTGGTATCCTCAAATCCACTCACTCTAGCCCTCCTGTTCCTGAACTGATTCCCCTGTCTGAAGCACTTCCCATGATGGGAATCACTTTTTGGTGTGTTTGGGCTGCTTACACCTGTCTCCAGAGGTGGCGGCTGATGCTGCAGAACCTCCAGAGATGGCAGTGCTCACTCCAGGTCCTCCAGAGGTGGCGGCTGAGGCTGCAGTACCTCCAGAGGTGGAAACGCTCACTTCAGCTCCTTGAATGGTGGTGGCGCCCAGCAATGCACATTCAGCCTGTCATGTCACGGTCGAAAGAACCATTGCTGAATTTTGTACCTGTCCTGTTAAAAAGAACACTAATGAACTTTCCCTGTTTCCTGATGGTACGGCTGTAGAACCTCCAGAGGTGGCGGCATCCAATGCAGAACCTCCATAGGTGTCAGTGGTATCCACTTTTGAACTCTCGTCCTGTCCTGTCCTGTCACGGCTATGGAGGCCGTCTGTGATCCCTCGGCCTGTCCTGTCACGGCTATGGAGGCCGTCTGTGATCTCTCTGCCTGTCCTGTCACGACTATGGAGGCCATCTATGAACTCCCTGTCTGTCCTGTCATGGCTGTGGAGGCCGTCTGTGAACTCCCTGTTTGTCATGTCATGGCTACGGAGGCCGCTTATGAACTTTTCTCCTGCTCTGAACCAGCCAATGAGGCCATCTCGGAATTCTCTCTTGTTCTAAACCCGTCATGCAGGTCAATTATGAGTTATTGTCCTGTCCAGATCCAGCCGAGGAGGCTGCCCATGAACTATCAGCTTTGTCTGTCATTGCCAAAGAGGCCACCAGTGAACAGGGGTGTGTCCAGGATTTTATACTTGGGGTGGCAAAGAGGGGGCAAGAGCAGAATGAGGGGTGGCAACTATAGATCAGTGTTTGTACTCCCCATATATTCTGTATATTCAACACCAGTGTTGGGGAGTAACTAATTACATGTAACGGAATTACGTAATTTAATTACAAAATAAATGTAAGTGCAATCTGTTACAGTTACTGAGAAAAACAAAGTGTAATTAAATTAGCCTACAGTTACTTATGAAAATGTTAACAATTACAAAGGGGGGTTTCACACAAACATGCACATACAGATTTTATTAATTTATTTCTTAATTGCAGTGACTGCTCTAAAATACGAAGCACCAATGTTTCAGGAGTTTAGAACACAGAATAAGATGCATGATTATTAGATAACTGTTTAATTTCCTATTTGGGTTTATGTATATGCTTTAAGATTAACTGATTTTTTCCCCAAGGCATTGTTAGATGCCAGTGTTTCCTGTCATAGCTGTGAAAGTTTTTAAAGATTTTTAAAAACAGTATCATAGCTATCAAACTATTTCTTGTTATGATTTTAAACCTGTATTTAACCAGAACAATCAGAATTTAACCAGAATCAGATTGATCTCAAAGTACAAAAGGTGCTTAAGTCTGATTTTGTAGTGGCTGTGCTTTAAAATTAAATGATTATAATCTTAATTCAAGTGATGCAGGCTTTTGAAAGTGTCAATAATCAGTGTTGAGTTCTACTATAAGGTTAACCCTGCCTGCTTTAAATGTTTCAAAATGATTGACAGTAGAAAATATTTTAAATTTAGAAAAGTAATCAAAAAGTAATCCTGTGTAATTAGTTACATTACTTTAATAAAGTAATTGAACTAGTTACACTACTTATTACATTTTAAATAGGGTAACCTGTAAACTGTAACCTATTACACTTACAAAGTAACCTTCCCAGCACTGCCTAACAGTAACCGTTAAAATTTAGTAAAATTTTCTGGAAGTCAATGATGAAAAAAGTGTCAAAGATGTGACCCCCCACTCCCAATTTTTCATGCCACAGCAAAAATCAAGCTTTGTATAATACCCCATGAACTCATGATGGCCGTTTATTGGTCACACTGTAGTTAAGCAGTTATAAAACATAAATGATTTATGTTCTTTTTTTTCTCAAAATTATGCATATTTTTGTATACATTTACACAAAATGTAAACATGATGTAACATTCGCATTAAAGAAGATCTGCATATTTATTTATATATTTATTAATTAAGCAGAAGATTACTGCTACCTAGTTGAAAACAAACACTTATAAAATGTACATGACATGACATTATCACTATGACCAGTAGATTGTCTGTGCAACGTCTCTCTACTAATAAGGAAGCTGTGGATTTTGATTACTTCAAAACACAAATAAATGTTCGGTATAACTTTTCTGTTTCTAAGCATTTTTATTGACAAATCACAGGGCAGCGTTGACAATATTTTTTTGTTTCTGTGTGTGAGTGATCCGTTATGTGTCTGTACATGTGTGCGCACAGTACAATCCTTGTAGGCAGAACTAGTTTAGAATATCTATAGTTATAGCATTAATTGTGCTAGTGATTGAGCGGTAGAGGAGCACTCTGAGAGTGAGCGAAAACCAGAATTCTCCTACTTTCAAAAGATCCCCGCTTCAGTTAAAATCACGTTGCTCTGCTCTCAATGCACTTCGATCCCATACGCTGCTTTGGGGTGGCAACTGGGGTGGAATGCACTGTCTTTTTCTTGTGTCTCAGTTTTCCCAGGTCCCAGTCTCTGCCATGGGTTCCTGATCCGTCTGGTCCACCGTGGTGGTCTTCCGCTACGCTCTGCTGGTCTTCTGCTCCGGTCTGGTGGTCTACTGCTCCGTCTGCCCCGCCGTGGTGGTCTTCTGCTCCGTCTACTCCGCCCTGGTGGGCTCCTGCTCTGTCGTGGGGATCTTCAGACCTGTCTGCTCTGCTGTGGTGGTCCTCAACTCCACTAGTACTGCCAGCTCCGTCCTGGTTCCCTGCTCTGCCGGTCCTGCCTCAATCCCAAGGTCTTACACTTCCACATGGACCTGACCCTCCATCCCTCCCCCTGTTCCGCCTCCGCTCCACCACCCTCCTGGATTGCACTGTGGTTGGAGCATCTGGAAGCCACTCTTTGGTGGGGGGCTCTGTCATGAATCCTGTCCGTGATCTTTCATCTGCTCGCCACCAGAGGCCGCCTTCTGATTACATTGACTCTCACACCACACAAACTGTTGCACATCACCCTCGACTACATGTCCCATGCTCCATTGCACTGATTGGACTCAACTGCAGCCAATCACACACACACTATATAACAACCACTCAACTCATTGTTTGCAAATATTGCTCTCCTGGTGGTAGCACATTACGGAGCCAGTTTTCTGTCCTAGTTTCTAGTCCTTAGTTCCTAGTCATAGTCTTGTCTTGCCTGCTTTCCCGTGTTACCTGATTCTTGCCTGTTTAGCTTGGATTAACCCTTTGCCTTTCTGTTTCGGACTGTGTTTGCACCTCGCCTGGACTATTGCTCATGTTATTGGATTTCCCCTCTTGTCAAGCCCTCTGGATAATGTTCGCTGTCGACTGACTCACGCCCGTTTTGGATTACTCTTTTGTCTTGCCCTCAATATACCTGTTTGTCATTGTCAGAACCTTGCCTATTTTATGACCACGCCTTTAAATAAAAGCTTTGCAGATGGATCCGCACGTCTCACATCTCGCTTGCCCCGTAACAATTACATTTTCTTTACAGTAAACTTAAACGTATATAACATTTTTACACTTTGATTGTTATTTTTTTACCTTTGAAATTTCACATAAATGTTCAAGGGAGGTAACAGTTAAGAGGCTAAACTTTCTATTCCAAAAAAAAATGTACCACATTTTCCACAAAATTACAAAGCAGCTGCTTCAACGTTGATGATAATAATTAATGTTTCTTGAGCATAAAGTCAGCATTATAAAGATATCTGAAGGATCATGTGACACTGGCGAAGTTTCATCACAGGAATAAAATATATTAAAATATAGTATAAAACTGTCATTTTAAATTGTATTAATAGATCACAATATTACAGTTTTACTGTTTTGATAATAAATGCAAAAAAAATGCAGCCATAATGAGCTTCTGAATATCCATAGTTCAGTCATGAAACTTTATTTGAGTGCTGATTGGTTCTTCTAACTCAATTGCAGTAGCCAATCAGACGTACATTGTAATCCATTTAACCAGTCAACCATTTCATGTGAATACTCTTGTTCACCATCCTCCTCCCCAGCGCCACCTGTTTGGGTCTTTTCAGATTTTTCTTGCAGCAGCATGTTTCCTTATTATGTATGTTAGTGTAGAAAACCTTGTCTACCAAAATCAAGCATACGTCCATTTCATGCCCTCATGCCAATAAATGGTGGTTAGAAATCAAAACTGTCATGACTGAAATATGCTGTTCAATGATTCAACAAAATATGTGCTTTGTTGGTTATTATAAATTACCAACTAGCAAAATAGAAAAAATCTGTGTTCTCCTTGAATTTAATTAATACAAAGTTGAATAATGACAAGAAAACCCAGTCAACGTAAAGAATCAATTTTCCTGTCCAAGTACATTCTGATTACACAGCATTAGGAAATAGGTGCATGTGAAAACCTGAATAATTCTGTTAACACAGGGAGAATTGATGAAAGCTAAGAGCTCAAAGCACTCTCACCTTATGGTTTAGTCCAATTATGCTAATTCTAATGCTGATGATAATGAGGTTCATAATATTAGCTAGTAGCCCACAATGTAACCTAAGACTGATACTGCACAAGCCACGGAGCTTAAAATACATTATCTCAGCCTTCCAAAAGACTCTATATACCCCTTGAATCACATGGGATGGTCATTCATAATGAATGTAATAAATAAACCATGAGTGTATATACTTTGTATATGTAGCCAGAGCACGTGAAGGTCTGTGGCTCTTCCAAACAGAGCCGCTCCCTAGAATCTAGGTCACTGAAAAAGAAAGAGAGCATAAGTATTCTCTGTGGCACTGAGCAGAGAAACATACAAACACAAGGAATTCTTAATATTCCCTAAAGGACGGAAGGTGAGATGGGGTACAACCTGGAACGGATCTCTCTCTCTCTCTCTCTCTCTGTGTGTGTTTCATGGAATCACACATACTGTATGGAGGGGAAAAGTGAGGCTGCAGAAAGAGGAAATGTGTTTCCTTTAAGTGCTTTCAGTGTACCTGTACTAAAATTACATGTTTGTTCGTTTTTTCTTATAATCTATAATTAAAATTATTTAAACAAAAAAAGTCTGTGAATTGTGAAATATCTAAAACAAGGAAACGTTACATAAAATGAAGAATGATTCTGACACTAATTTAAAGTACAGGCTTGACACGGATCATCTGGCCTCCTCTGTACTAATAATGGTCAGATGAGTTTGCTGTAAAAGGGTTTAATTAATTATGTATTTTATAACTTATTTTATTTCTATATTTCTTATGTGTCATTTTTGCTATTATTACCATTTAATTCTGCTCGTAAAGGTGAGTGAAAACGCTTTCTTTCTTTGTGGTTTTTGTTTTGTTTTGCTTTATTTTATTTATTTATTTTACTGACAACACTAAGTTTAACAGTAAGAAAATATTGTGCTGGGAAAAAAAAAAAAAACATCTATAGAACTGGATTTTTTCCCCCAACAGGTTTATACCTAACCAGTGTTATTATCAAAAATAAAATAAAATAAAATAAAATGTATAAGTGCTTTCGATAAAATAAACATACGTGAAATAAAATACATTTACTTTGATTTTGACTTTAACTAAAAATAAAATTACATTGGAAATATAGGAATACAATTAATAAAATTAATTCAAAATATTCATAAAAAGACTAGTATCCTGATGATACTGAGATTACACTGTACCTAATATTAAACTGAATAATATGTAGAGAAAAAAAGTATTCACTGTCAGCCTGTGTATATATGTTTCATTCATTCATTCATTAATTAGTTCATTCGTTCGTTCGTTCATTCATTTATTTTGAAAACAACATGTCTTCACAATATCATGCTTAATATTTGCCTCATACAGTACAAAATGGGGCTGTATGCATAAATATAACTATATATACTTCCTTAGGAAGTGGGTACCGGGGGATCATCTTATTTGGGAACAGACAGACAGACAGGCAGGCAGGCAGGCAGGCAGCTAAATGAATGAATGAATGAATAGCTAGCTAAATAAATAAATACATAAATAAGAAATAGAACACTACTTCTAATGCCCTGGAGCATGAAGGGCTTCAGATAAGCAAAATGGCCAAAAACTAAAATAAATAGATCAAATAATAACCAAGAAGCTACGAATTTCAATGTCCAATAAAAAATAATTAGACAATAAAGTCATAATGAATATCTTCCTCACTGAGCTCTTCTACCATTAACATTAAAGAGATAATGTCATGATGGCAGGACACACACTTAGCTACATGGCTTGCTTTATTCTCTGAGGTACACTTTCAGATAACCCGTATAAGTAAGGGAGGAACGCCAGCAGCAGCCTCCACACAGCAGGACGCTCGGCTAATGAAGCCACTGCATTATCCATCTACTGAAGAAACCAAGGAGAAGGAGGTAGAGAAGCTTTTTGTATTACAGCATGATGCTAAGAACAGAGCTTTGGGAAATTTCATTGCTCACATGAGTGGTATGATTTAACTCCCTCTTGTCGCGTGGTAATGCACTCTGGGTGATGGTTTTCAAGGTACCCTGAATCATTAATGACTGAGGTAGTTTTTCGCACATTACTGAGAAAGTTTTTCAGCTGAATTCAGTTCTTAAAAGCCATTAGCACTGTATTAATTTATCTCACATGATGAGAAGCACATATAATGGTTTGTATCACCAACACAGTCTCATGGCAATTTCGTAATTTCGGTGACAAACTCGTATTAATTCATACCACCGTGCATTTTTGTATGATCTGCTTAGCTTGACTGACAGATTGGTTTAGGGGTGGCGCTTCATGCTTACATTTTACCTAAATGTAATATATTTTCATACAAATCTAACTGTGCATTTCGTAACTATTTTATGTTTTGGCGAACTAAGGGCCATTCGGTATTAATTCGTACCACTTCATTAGTATGTTTCCGTAGAATATGCTTACTCTTGACTGACGGATTGGTTTAGGGGTATAGCTTCCTGCTTACATTTTATCTAAAGAATGTATGTTTTTGTACAAATCTAATTGCAGAATTTGTAACTATTTTATATTTTGCCAAAATCGTGTTAATTTGTACCATCGATTTTAAACTATCTGTTTACATTTGACTAATGGTTAGGTTGAAGGTTGAGTTTCATGCTTACATTTCATATAAAATCATGTAAATTTGTGCTGCCGTAAAATTTAAATGTGCAGTTTGTAACTTATGTTTTGGCAAATTGGTGGCAAATTCCTATTAATTCGTCTAAATCGCGTTTGCACGATCTGCTTACACTTGACTTATGGTTAGGTTTAGGCTGGAATGTCTATGTTTACATTTTATTTAAAAACTAATTTTTATTAATTCTTACCATCATTCAAACTTATGATTGACTGACATTTTGGTTTAGGGTGGAGTTTTATTATTATGTTTTATCTAAAAATCATGCATTGTTGTACAAATCTAATTCCACATTTCATAACTATTTTATGTTTTGATCTGCTTACAGTTCCACTGATGATTAGGTTTAGGGGTGGAGCTTCATCCTTAACGTTTATCATACTTTTCTGGACAAATCTAATTGCATGCTTCCCAACTATTTTAAGTTTTGGTGTATTAGTGTCAAATTCTCATCCATCTAATCTCATCCTTATGTTTTCATACAATTTGCTAATAATTAAGTTTAGGGGTGTAGTTTCATGCTTACGTTTTATCTAAAAAGCATACATTTTCATACAAATCAAATCACACAAATTAAATGTGCCACCAATTCACCAAAACATTAAATAGTTAAGAGCATCTTTACAAAGACTAGAACAAAAAAAAAAGAAAAAATTTAGGAAAATGTGTAAAGCACTGACTTTCTGTCTATCCAAAATCAATACATACAGACAGACATAAATAAGAAAACCATGTGTACATTTTGTGTGTCTCTCAAACTTCAGAAAATCTAGTGAGTATTTCATCCTCAAAAGTGCTTGTTGCATCAACCCCGGCCCTTGCAAACATGACTTTCCAGACGGATTGATAAAAGTCTCTGTGCACTCCAGGAAGAGGTGTACAGCCAGCCAATCAGATTAGAGTGTGCTAGATTTATGGACCATATGCATGTGATGGTCAGTGAACAGACTGCAGGGAGTATCGGAAGTATGCTGTTTGACAATAATTGCATTTACAGGACCCTGATCGAACTAGCAAAATTCGGCCTAAAAAGCTTCATGCATTTTTTTACAGAAAAAAAATAAAAAAATAAACATTTATTTTATAAAAATGTGGTAAAAACATTAATATTGTTAATACTGTTTTCTGTTTGAATAAATATGTAAAATGTCAGTTATTCCTGTGATGGTAATTAATTTAATTATTTTTTGATGATTTGTCATTTTTCTTTCATGATTTATCGTTATGATATGCTGATTTGCTGCTCAAGAAACTTGTATCATTATCAACGTTGAAAAATGTGCTGAAAACCGTGATAGATTTTTCCAGGAATCTTTGATGAATATGAGAAATTAAATTAAATTAAATTAAATTACTGACCCCAAACTTCTGAACAGTGGTGTATCTTAAAAGTTCTAAAAACACAAAGCTGGTAACAATTAATTGAATCCAGTTTTTACTCAAATGCTCTCATAATATAAATTTTGTATATTGCAAATTGGTCTGCAAATAAAATAAAAAATAAAATAAAATAAAATAAAAAAATTATTGTGACTAACTGACTGGTATATGATGTAATTTATAATCCGTTGACAGCACTACTTTTAAACATAATATCCCAACACATAAAAACCTGTGTACTCTGACTCACAGTTGGGCACTTTGATTGAAGCTCATGATTTTCACAAGTTCTTTGGGGTTGTGTGTGAATCAGATGGTCTGTGAATGATCAGTGGGCGGTCCTGGGTGTGCCGTCTGGAAGAGACTAACCTCGTCTACTAGCAATCACACTCTCACATATGTGAACACATACAAACACACATACACCTCTCACCTCTCCAAATTCCTTTAATTAGCTTGTCAGCGACTGCTAGGTATATTTAAGCGATCATGCTTGAAATATCATGGCTGTTATGCTTGTTTTGAAGCTGATATGAAAAGATCTCTTGACAGTTACTAGAAGGCTGTAATTAGTGTCTAATCGACACGCTACCTGCAGTTCAGTGCTGTTCTCTCACTGAGATCACAGTATCCAGGGAGCTGCTTGTGATCAGCACTTTTCTCCTGGAAAATCAACACACAGAGCACCATTTAGGAAAGATTGTAACCTAAGACATGGATAAAGGAAGAGTTGAAGAGAACAGTGGAAACGTGCTCTAAAATGGTGCCTTTTCTTGATTTACCTGACAAACCTCATATTACAGTATATTAATATTATTTTTCTTTTCATTTATTATATTATGAGGTATTATTATTTTTGTGTCGTTAAGACGATAAATCGTCTTAAAAAATTACAATCCATTGTGATATGAAAACTGTTATTGTGCTTTCAGAAAAGTGACAGGGTTAAAGGCTTTACAGGTTAATTTGATATTTCTACAAATGTCAGTTTTTCAATATCATGGTAACAGGCTTGAGATTTTAAGATCATACCAAAATATGAAATAATTTGTGATAAAAGAGGAATGTAACTGTTCATTACTTCTCTGAGATAAGTATATTAAAAAAGATCAATATTGACATAGACTTGATGTTGTTACAAACAAACAAATAAATGAATAAATTAATTAATTCTGTAGAACAACTGTTTTCAACATGATTGATAGCAATAAATATTTATTGAGCAGCAAATCTGCATATTAGAATGATTTCTAAAGGATCATGTGACACTGAAAACTGGAGTAATGATGCTAAAAATTCAGCTTTGCCATGATACATTACATTTTACAACGTATTCAAATAGAAAGCATTTATATTTTAAAATGTGAAAAAAAAATATTTCACAATATTGCTGTTTTTACTCTATTTTTGATCAAATAATGTTACTGACTTATTTACTAATCTTACTGACCCCAAACTTTTAAACAGCAATGTATATTTGTATTATGTATATATATATATATATATAATAGAGGGTGTAAATAAGTTGGAAACACTTATGGAAATAAATGGCGTTTAAAAGTAGGCACACACACACACACACACAATACAGTAACTGGATATTTGAACATGAAAAAAAAACATACTGTTGTTAAGTTCAGCAAAATATTAAATACTTGTTTTATACATGACAAAATTGTGTACAATGGCCCAGCTTTAGTATAAGAATCCATAAAAAATTATGGAAGCAGAAAGAGCACAGCCATATCTGAGAAACATTTCTGATAAGACTGGAAAATGACTTTGACTATTGTAGCTCTGACTGATGCAATTAGCCAAGTCATCTGGGTAATATACATTTAATGCAAGGCCTATCTATATGGACCCCATTTACCAATTAGCGACCTAATTAGATTCCACACAGTAGTCCATTTTTTCTGTAGCTCGGAGTGAAGAGGGAGGCATTATATTTAATCAGCTAGAGCACAATAACATTAACAATAGCAGTTATACTAAGGCTTTGTTCACACTGCACACAAATCTGATTTGGTTTTCAAATCTGACTGTACTTGATGAAATCAGATCTGTTTGTTCAGACAGTAGTCAATATCTGGTGTTTCTAGCTACAGTGGTTGCTATGGTGTAACCTTCAGCACAATGCCATACTTTCTCATTCAACAACTGAGGGAAGCTGTTAATGTAGAAAGGAATCATGGGAAACTGGAAAGTCTGCTTCTACTTATGTCTATCCAGACGACATCTGAACTCACAAGGCAGATGAGAGAACATGCAAGCAACAGACATATTTCTGTATTCATACATATACTGTCTAAAACCAATGACTTACTATTTAGTAAATTATATACTGTAGTTCACTATGAGGAAAGAATGCACATAAATGAGTGTATTTGAACACAGCACTTTGCACAGCACTTTGTCATCCCGAATGATGAAAAACAAACAATTAAACAAACAAAAACAAAAAGCACAAAACAAAAACCTGTTATTTACTTATTTCACTCATTTTGTTAAAATGCAGTATGATATTACTAACTAACTAACTAATAAATAAATATATATATATAAATACATACAACAAAATTAAATCCTGTTATTATTTATTTAACCTGTATTATGTTATTTGGTCTCTTTTGGCAAAGTGTATATTTTAATTTTACATTGCACTGGATGGAATTAAGATTCAGTTTTAATATGAAATATTGATTGGTATCTGACAATATATAATACACTGAATATAGTAATTCATGTTCTCCAATTCTCAGAACCTTTTTTCATCTAGGCTTTGCGCTTTTATCTCTCAGTGGGTTATGCTGCAGCTGCAGTACATTTAAAGATGCAGCCCTATTTATGTTATTTTTTGGCTCCTTGTGCAGTACATCAAGTAGATTAAACTGAGCAGAGTTCATCTTTACCACATTTTTAATATTATTCTATTGACCAGGTCAGATTGGAGTTTTCTGTTCTGTTTTGTGATACAGACTTTGAACACAATTATTGAGAAGTAAATAATAACAGGCTTTTGTTTTGTTTCTAGTTTTATTTTTGTCTGTTTTGTTCTGTCACACAAGCTTTAAACAACATGAATAAACACTTTTTTTGGCATGCGGCTTTGAAAAACACGAGTGAAAAGTAATTAACAGGTTTTTGTTTTATTTTGTGTTTTGATTTGTTTTTAGTTTTGTTTTGTCCTACAGACTTTGAACAACATGAGTGAGAGAAGTAAATAATATATCTCTGTTTGTTTGTTTGTTTGTTGTGTGTGTGTGTGTGTGTGTGTGTGTGTGTGTGTGTGTGTGTGTGTTTGTCATACTACATTGAGCAAGTTAAATAAGTATATAAGAGGTTTGGTTGTGTTTGCTTGTTTTGTTCTTTTTGTTTGTTTGTTTGTTTTCTGTTTCATGCAAAACATATTTTGAACAACATGAGAGAAGTAAATTATAACAGGTTTTTGCTTTGTTTCATTTTTTGTTTGTTTGTTTTTGTTGTGTTTGCTTTGTTCTGTCATGCCATACTGCATTTATACAAAATGAGTGAAATAAGTAAACAACAGGTTTTTGTTTTGTACCTTTTTGTTTGTTTGTTTTATTGTTTCTGTTCTATTTTTTTTGTCATAGACTTTGATCAAAATGAGAGAAGTGCTGAAAATGACAGGCATTGTTTTTGACTTGCTTTGCTTTTTGTGTTTTATCATATAGGCTTTGAACAACACGAGAGAGAAGCAAGTAATAAAAACAATTTTTTGTCATACACCATGAATAAATACTTTTTTGTCATACAGCTTTGAAAAACAGTAGTGAAAAGTAAATAACATGTTTTTGTTTTGTTTGTTTTGTGTTTTGTTTGTTTCCAGTTTTGTTCATTTTGTGTTTTGTTTTGTCCTACAGACTTTGAACAACCTGAGAGAGAGAAGTACTGTAAATAATGCAGGCTTTGAACAACCGTGAGAAATAAATCAAACTTTTGTTTTCTTCTTTTTTTCCATGTCATACAAACTTTGAACAACATGAATGAGTGAAGGACTGTAAATAACTGTAAATAAAGTTTTTTTTTTTTAATCAAACTACTACTATATATATTTTATCAGTTCATGCTTTCTCCCGGAATATTAAATGTCAGTGTGATCACTTTACAACTAACCTGTCCAAGCATGAATTAATGTGACTAGAGCGATGACAGATTCAGAAAGGTTGTAAACCTGTAAATTAAATCCTATTCACACCCAAAATAAATCTGTATGTAGGTGTGTGCATTTATGTGTGAGCACTTCCTGTGGGATAACAGCTGATTCTCAGTGCTGCAGAGGTGTGCCATGCACTCTATAGCACTTTAATTAAATCTCCATTATTGATTCAGACTACTGGCTGTGTGTGGATGTTTGCACTTATATGTGCAATGGTGGTACCTGCTATTGGAGAGGGGAAAAAAGAGGTGGGTAAAGAGGTGTAGGGTAAAGATCACCTTTAATCATCTGCTATGTGTTCAGTTTGGCTTGACAAGGAAATATGAGAATATCTGTGTTTAACACCAGCTTCACAGCAAATTTTCAAAGCCCTCAATGGAACATCAAAGCGAGTGATGCGACAGTCTACCTGCAGGAAACATTCACCGGCTCTGAATCATCATCTCTCTGTGAACATTTGCTTTGTTAATAATGAGAGCATGAAGAACTTCACCTGAAGGGTCCAAGGTTGAGCGTTATTTATAATACCTTATTCATGCGGGGTTTAGCTGAGATGCAATTATTGTGTGAACGAATTAATTAATCGAAGACATCCTACAAGTATACTCATTAACTCCAGTGTCAACAGGCTTTTTGAGGGGAATGTATATCATTGTTTTTTTTTGATTGAGCTAATGTAGGGTTGTGCAATAATCGGAAGACCAATTACACAGTCAGAATCCCGACAAAATCAGCAAACACGTGTTTTATTTAGTAAAATATGTAAATGTAACCTTTTGAGCGGTATATGGGATTTTTATTTCCGTGCCCCTGGGAGTACGGTCCCAAATATGGGATTTAGAACGTTCGGTGACATCACATAACTGCCAAATTCAAACTGTGGTTTTGCACATTGGCTGGAGCTGAGCCAGAGAAAGACATGCACTGCGCTTGTCATATTATCACAACTATGGAGTATTCTTAAAGGGTTAGTTCACCCAAACATTTAAATTAGCCCATACATTACTCACCCTGAAGTCATCCTAGATGTATATGACTTTCTTCTTTCAGACGAATCCAGTCGGAGTTATATTAAAAATTGTCTTTGATCTTTCAAGATCTATTGTTGTACTCAACGGGTGTTGCAGTGCTTCGGTTCAAATGACATGAAATAAAAAGTAGCCTTCCACAAAAAAAGTGTCTCACACGGCTCCGGGGGCGAATCGATGCGTTTTTGTAAGAAAAATATCCATATTCAAAACGTAATAATCACTTGAATCTAGCTTGCGCTCACTGTTTTAAACGGAAGCAGTTCCGGGGGAATGACGTATGAGGTCAGCTTTGCGTATGCGCTGGTGCATCTCGTGATGTACACCCGCTGAGTACAACGATAGAGCTTGAAAGATCAAAGACAATTTTTAATATAACTCTGACAGGATTCGTCTGAAAGAAGAAAGTCATATACACCTAGGATGACTTCAGGGTGAGTAATTTATGGACTAATTTAAATGTTTGGGTGAACTAACCCTTTAACCACATAATACATATTTTAGGTTTCAGACATTTAAATACACATAAGTACTAGTAAAAAAAATAAATGTATAGTTTGTAAAATACACACAGATGTCTATGGAAGCACCAATAACAATCCATTCAAATGTAATTTGCCGATGTGTTTTATTCATATCACACATAGTATAAGTAACTATAAAGTTCACTCTATTCTTCACTCAGTTCACCAGCTACTTACTTAGGGTGCGTTCACACTTGGCATGTTTGGTTCAATTAAAACAAACCCTGGTGTGATTGCTCTGTTAGTGCAGTTCATTTGAGCATGCGTGAACGCTGCCATCCAAACCCTGGTGCGTACCAAACAAGCGGACAGAGACCGCTAAAAAGATCGGTCTCGGTCCGCTTCCAAACGAACTCTGCTGCGGTTAGAATGATAGGGTGTGTTCACACTTGTAGTTCGGTTAGTTTGGTTCATTTGGTCCGGACCAAAAAGGAAAATTATACATTTGGTCCTGGTCCGCTTAGCGTTCAAATTGTCATTTTTGACAGCGAACCTAAAGGCATAGTGATATGTTCACAAGCTGATTTTGATTTCGTTCACACTACATGCGTACCGCACCCGAGCCCAACTTAACCGCACTCTGGCCCACCTCTTCCAAACGAGCCAGGGCCGGCTAAATGAACCGTGTGATACACCCTTATTCTCCCGCATCCCGCACACACGAGTCTCTACCCGCCCATCAAGTGTTGTCTCGCATCGCATTCTGCTGCATTAGGTCCCGCTATAGTGCAGGTCTCTACTCAGAAGGTGCCTGTTATAATGTTATGATCGAGGCCCTGGACTCTGAGCATAACTTGTTTTTCTATAACAAACTATAAAATATTTCCTATAAAAACATGAATGCCCTGGCAGTGGCAAATAGTTTTGGTTTTATATTTAATTTGATTACATTGAAGTACATTGAATAAATATTTGAACTGCTACTATGTAAAAGAAATACTGCTGTAAAAAGCACCTTATTTGTTTAAAGTGTTTGCAAACTGTGGGATTACAGATTTAAGAATCTGTTTAAAATATGCTGATCCTATTGTTCTGACATAGCATCACATGAAAAACTAAGGTGAAGTACATTGTATTTAGCATTTAAGGTAAATTACATCAGACAAATGATTATCTTAAGCAAAGTGTAGCAAGAGGTTCCTGTCTGTTCCTGTTCTCTTATTGTTAGTCAAATGAACATACAGTTTTGTTGCCGTGACCCGGATAGAGCTCCTCACCTGGATCCAGATTGAAACTTCAAGCTCAACAAAGATCTGACTAAGTTCCAGACTGAATCTTTCTGTTCTATCCAAAATAACCTTTAAGACCAGTACAAATTTGTTTTCCTCTGCGCCGTCAGGGAAGAGTTAACAGACAGCTGTAGGGTTTGGTTAACTAAGTTATCCTCTAAAAAATGTATTTTAGAGATGAAGGTTATCCTCTGTTTCGGCAGGGATTGAAGAAGTTCCAGACTGAATCTTTCTGAACAACCAAGGGTTGGTGAGTTCCACTCTATCCAAAATAACCTTTAAGACCAGTACAAATTTGTTTTCCTCTGCGCCGTCAGGGAAGAGTTAACAGACAGCTGTAGGGTTTGGTTAACTAAGTTATCCTCTAAAAAATGTATTTTAGAGATGAAGGTTATCCTCTGTTTCGGCAGGGAAGAATTGGTTATCCTCTGTTAAGGCAGGGAGGATTAACATTACGTGTTAATATGTGTTAGCCTCTGTTTCGGCAGAGAAGAATTGGTTACCCTCTGTTTAAGCAGGGAATTTTAGCGTAAAGTGCTAGTAAATTTGTTATCCTCTGCTTTGCCAAGGAAGGTTAACAATAGTCGATGTGTTAACAAGCGTACCCTCTGATGATCAGATAAGTTTTAGTGTTTTGATTGTGTGGTAACAAAAAAGCTCACAAAATGTTTAGAAAGAATGCTAGACTGAT
>NW_015506084.1:149094-152715 GCF_001515645.1 Sinocyclocheilus grahami
AGGTTTTTTCTCCATTCTGTCACTGATGGAGTTTTGGTTCCTTGCCGCTGTCGCCTCTGGCTTGCTTAGTTGGGGGCACTTCATTTCCAGCGATATCGTTGACATGATTGCAAAGATATTATTTAAACTGAGCTGGATGTTGACATCACTGAATTCAATGATGAACTGTCTTTAACTGAAAAATGAGTGTTTACTATTGTCACTTTGCATTATTGACACTATTTTCCTAATTAATGCTGTTCAGTTGCTTTGACACAATCTGTATTGTTAAAAGCGCTATATAAATAAAGGTGACTTGACTTGACTTGACCTTAAAATGTATATAAACTACAATGTATTACTGCCTTAGTCAGACTTTTGATGACTGCAGCGTCACGCAGCGTGTTCTCAATAAAGTACTCTGCTGAAGATACCCAAGAGTCTCCTGGTCTCTGCTTCAACGAGGAAAAAGTTTCATACAGTTTTGTTGCCGTGACCCGGATAGAGCTCCTCACCTGGATCCAGATTGAAACTTCAAGCTCAACAAAGATCTGACTAAGTTCCAGACTGAATCTTTCTGTTCTATCCAAAATAACCTTTAAGACCAGTACAAATTTGTTTTCCTCTGCGCCGTCAGGGAAGAGTTAACAGACAGCTGTAGGGTTTGGTTAACTAAGTTATCCTCTAAAAAATGTATTTTAGAGATGAAGGTTATCCTCTGTTTCGGCAGGGAAGAATTGGTTATCCTCTGTTAAGGCAGGGAGGATTAACATTACGTGTTAATATGTGTTAGCCTCTGTTTCGGCAGAGAAGAATTGGTTACCCTCTGTTTAAGCAGGGAATTTTAGCGTAAAGTGCTAGTAAATTTGTTATCCTCTGCTTTGCCAAGGAAGGTTAACAATAGTCGATGTGTTAACAAGCGTACCCTCTGATGATCAGATAAGTTTTAGTGTTTTGATTGTGTGGTAACAAAAAAGCTCACAAAATGTTTAGAAAGAATGCTAGACTGATACCCACAACTGAAAAAGATGGTGAAGTTAGTCAGCCTGATAACCATTATCCTGACTTACAAGCTTTCTTTGAAACAGATGTAGCCATCCAATCAGTAACTGATGTGCCTGTAGATTCAGTGAAGGTATGTGGAGCTAGGAGTTCCCAGAGCTTACCCTCAGCATGCACAAATATTTCTGAATTTAGAAGAGCATTGATCAGCAAAATGCGTCACTACGACATGTCGTTAGCAGAAGTCACACAGCTGATGTCACAAATTCTAACTGAATCTGAATTCAACAGTTTTGAGTCTGCTGTTACTTCTGAACTACAACATGTGAGTAAAGGCAATTTGACAGAAGGCGTTTTGAATATTCTAAAAAATATCATGGGACCCAAAATAGACTGGTCCAGAATCACTAACTGTGTGCAAAGGAAAGAAGAAACTGTGAGTGAATACACTGAAAGGTTTTGTCAGTCAGCTGCAGCATACAGTGGAATAGCTGACACTCCAGAGAAGGTACTGGATCATAAAGGACCACTAGTTCGAGCATGGTTTGATGGCCTTTTATCAGAGTACAGATCTGCTTTGCCGTTCTTAGATCTAACCTGGTCCACTGGAAGTTTGCAAAACAACTTGGACAGGTTAGCTACATGGGAAAGAGACTCTGATGTTAAAGCCAGAGTAAAGATTGCAGCAGTATCCTTTCATGTCAACACAGAGAACCGACAGAAACGTAAAAATCCTAAGAGGGAGGGCAGTTGTCATTACTGTAGTAAGCCTGGACACTGGATGAAAGAGTGTAGGAAAAGCAAGAAGATATTAGGAGAAATTAACAGCTTTACTCAGATCCTACTCAGTCTACTTACTACTCTGAAGCAGCCCCTCCCCACTTCACCGAACTGTTGGAGCAGCTCGCTCAGGTGTTAACTGTTAGGGCTGTGAGTGCTTAATTTCCCCTGTAATCCATCACAATGAGAAAATATTTTTTGTGAAAGGTAGCATACAAGAAAAAGAGATTGACTTTTTGCTTGATACAGGTGCAGAAATTACAGTAATTCCTACAAAATTGGCTAACAGACAGACTGTAAACGTAAGATAACCCTCGTGCAGTGTCCGCACTAATGAATCAAGCAAAAGTCAGTTATGTGTAGCGAATCAGCTCACGAGGAAATATGAATAATTAATCATAACTAGTTATAATTAATTATAAATATTTAGATCCGCTGTAGATATTTAGCTGACCTCTCAGGGTCAACTGTCTGTCAATTCTAAGAACGTTAATTTCCTGGTTAAGGGAAATAACTTTCTTACTGTACAACTCTGCACAGAGCTTGTAGCATAAATCTGCATGATTAAGTGACTCCAGTTATGAGCAAACAATGAACAACGTCAAGTGTGATACAAAGAAGACTTTATTAACTACATAAACACTTAAACTAGTCTAACATACTACATAAACACTTAAACTGGTCTAACATACTACATAAACACTCTAAAAATATCAAAGACAACATACACCATGACCTGAAGGATGTGTGTGTTCATTCAATGAAAGGTTTTCCTATGAATTCATTAGTAGAGAAGTCCATTGCTACTGTGCATTGTGGATTTCCTATGGAAAATATAGTGCGAGGGGAAATTCTCAACATGCCATTAGGTCGTAAATGGATCTGGTCTAGCAGAGGTGTCGTGGTTGCCATGGGGACCAGGGGGGGCCTGGTGTCGTTGCGGACATCCTGGCATCCAGTTTATTGGGTGAGGGGTCTGTGACGACAAACCCATCTTCATGTATGATGTCTGCAATGACTGAAGTTGTGTTAGAGGATGAAGAAGAAATGACTCATGATTGTGTTATGCGTACATACGCACCTACGAGTGAAGTAACAGAAACTCCCATAGAGAATGCAGAATTGGAGTTGTTTGTTGCATGATAAAGTCATTCAGAAACAAGCCGTTAGAGCCTAAGTGGCACGGACCACATCAAGTAATGTTGATTACAGCAGCTGCAGTGTTGTGTCAGGGAAGGAAAACCTGGACTCATGTGTCCCACTGTAAAGTTGTTCCTCCTCCTACAAGGATAGGATAGGACACACTGACTAGTGAGGAGCCCAGGAAAGAACCGAATGCAACAGGCTTCGGGGGCCAACCCTGTGGTGAAGACTCCCTCATAGGCCTTCCCCATCCACTAGTCCATACTTACCTCACTGTTCTTAAGGTGTCGCAGGAATTAAGAAATAGGGAAAGAAGGAACAACAATAGCAGACTCAGACCGAACAAAGGATACAACCCTAGTGTTCACAGTTTTTTTACAACAAATACTGCTCTGTCGTCTTTTGTTTTCTTTCTTACTCTGTGCAGATACCACTTGATGGCTGTCCCGAGACCCATACGCACTGACCTCACCACCTATGTATGAAGCCACCACCTCTAAAAGACAACTAGACCCACTGCCGTGTCAACTGTCACGGAAGAAAAAAAAAAAAATACATTTAAATACACAACGCAGAGAATCACATACGGGAACTTCAGTCATCCATCAACATGATCAAGATTGCCGTACTTTAACAAAATCCAACAAGACATTCTTGATCTTTCAGCAAAATTACACCAGATGACTGAAGATAAGTCTTAATGGTTCAGAAAACTGT
>NW_015506084.1:152744-158329 GCF_001515645.1 Sinocyclocheilus grahami
AAAATGACAGTTCCAACCAGAAAAGACTATTACTCGTAAGAACTTCACAGACCCTAGCTGCATGTTTGTTTCTGTGTCAGCATGCCGTTCGTCACTACAGACAATCAACACAGAGCAAGTGCTATATGCCTGTAATGATCACAGGCTACAAGAATGAACTTTTAAGTGTCTAAATTTGTATTTTGTGAGAGTTATTAGAACTCTCAAAGGGGGAATTGTGGGATTACAAATTTAAGAATCTGTTTAAAATAAGCTGATCCTATGTTCTGACATAGCATCACATGAAAAACTAAGGTGAAGTACATTGTATTTAGCATTTAAGGTAAATTATATCAGACAAATGATTATCTTAAGCAAAGTGTAGCAAGAGGTTCCTGTCTGTTCCTGTTCTCTTATTGTTAGTCAAATGAACCAGATTACTGAGACTATCACCTTTTGTTTGTAATGGCTCTTGGTGCCTCTGCCCCAGTCTTTGAGTAGTTATACTGATTGGATTAGCACCTATGCATTTGAATGACACTCTTATGCTGATGAGATCAAGGCTGGGAAAATGCCGGTGTCGGGCCGATTGCCTGTACTTCATTTGCATGCAATGGGTTAGATTGTCTCCACCTCTACTGAATGTATCTTGGCCCCTTAAAATGTATATAAACTACAACGTATTACTGCCTTAGTCAGACTTTTGATGACTGCAGCGCCACGCAGCGTGTTCTCAATAAAGTACTCTGCTGAAGATACCCAAGAGTCTCCTGGTCTCTGCTTCGATGAGGAACAAGTTTCCTACAAAACCAACTTCCGTAGTTCATGGCCCAACCTTATGTTTGCATAAGTTGTTATTGCAGGGTGAATTTGAGGACAGCGATCATGACTGCCTAGCCAGGATTCATAATTCGACGGCTTGCAGGCCAGATATGTCCGCATCTGTCCTGGAGGAGGGGAAAACATTGGTATGTAGATGGATCATGCTATAAACCAAATGATAATGAATACTGGTGTGGGTATTCGATTGTTGAATTACCTGACTGTGTCATAGAGGCCTATTCTCTGCCATATAAATCAGCACAAGTGGCAGAATTAATTGTTTTGTTCATATAGCAGTACTTTTAAATGAAAAAGTGCACAATACACTACATTGAATTCATTACTGAATTGTGTGCATAACAATGCGATTGATCGCGATTAATCACAGAAAATCATGTGATGAATCGCGATTAAAAATGTTAATCGTTACCCAGCACTAACATACACTGAACAAAATTATGAACGCAACACTTTTGTTTTTGCCCTCATTTTTCATGAGCTGAACTCAGAGATCTAAGACTTTTTCTATTTACACAAAAGGCCTATTTCTCTGAAAAATTGTTCACAAATCTGTCTAAATCTGTGTTAGTGAGCTTTGCAGAGATAATCCATTCACCTCACAGGTGCGGCATATCAAGATGCCAATTAGACAGCATGATTATTGCACAGGTGTGCCTTAGGCTGGCCACAATAAAAGGCCACTCTAAAATGTGCAGTTTTACTGTATTGGGGGGTCCGGGGGGGGTTCGAAAACCAGACAGTATCTGGTGTGACCATCATTTGCCTCACGCAGTGCAACACATCTCCTTCACATAGAGTTGATCAGGTTGTTGATTGTGGCCTGTGGAATGTTGGTCCACTCCTCTTCAATGGCTGTGCGAAGTTGCTGGATATTGGCAGGAACTGGAACACGCTGTCTGTACAGTGAAAACCGGGATTCATCCGTGAAGAGAACACCTCTCCAAAGTCAAGTCGGTAACGACGATGAACTGCAGTCAGGTCGAGATATTGGCCCGATGAGGACGACGAGCATGCAGATGAGCTTCCCTGAGACAGTTTCTGAAAGTTTGTGCAGAAATACTTTGGTTAGGCAAACCGATTGTTGCAGCAGCTGTCCGGGTGGCTGGTCTCAGACGATCTTGGAGGGGAAGATGCTGGATGTGGAGGTCCTGGGCTGGTGTGGTTACACGTGGTCTGCGGTTGTGAGGCCGGTTGGATGTACAGCCAAATTATCTGAAACGCCTTTGGAGACAGCTTGAGATTTAGACATATTTGAGAACAATATTTGAGAGAAATAGGCCTTTTGTGTACATAGAAAAAGTCTTAGATCTTTGAGTTCAGCTCATTACAAATGGGTGCAAAAACAAAAGTGTTGCGTTTATAATTTTGTTCAGTGTATGTCCATGAGGTGCTGAAGTTGTTGTCCAGTGTGTGAGATGATGGCACCATAATCAGCAAAGAGCAGATCTCTAATGATGGCCTTGCGCACCTTAGTCTTTGCTTTCAGTCTTGCAAGGTTGAAAAGTTGTCCATCTGATCTGGTGTGTAAATACACCCCTTGGTCCCAAAAGCATGTTTTAGGAGCATGAAAAAATAGATGCCAAACAGGGTAGGAGCAAGGACACAGCCTTTAATAATAATAATATTATCACAGTCTTGATAATAATAATTTATAATAATAATTAGTTACATTTATATAGCGCTTTTCTGGGTACTCAAAACGCTTAACATGAAAGCAGGGAATCTCCTCAACCACCACCAGTGTGCAGCATACACCTGGATGATATGACGGCAGCCATATTGCGCCAGAATGCCCACCACACACTAGCTTATTGAATGAATGAATGATGCATTTATATAGAGCTTTATTGTGTATTGTTGTACACCCAAAGTACTTAACAATCATGTGGGGGGTCTCTCCTCAACCACCACTAATGTGTAGCATCCACTTGGATGATGCGACGGCAGCCACAGGACAATGGCTCCAGTGTGCTAACCACACACCAGCTACATGTGGAGAGGAGAGAGAGTCATAGAGCCAATCAAGTGGTTGGGGATTATAAGGAGGCCATGATTGACAAAGGCCAGGGGGGCAATTTGACCAGGACACCGGGGTTACACCCCTACTCTTTACGAGAAGTACCTTGGGATTTTTAATGACCACAGAGAGTCAAGACCTCGGTTTTAACGTCTCATCCGAAAGACGGTGCTTTTTGACAGTATAGTGTCCCCGTCACTATACTGGGGCATTAGGACCCACACAGACTGCAGGGTGAGCACCCCCTGCTGGTCTCACTAACACCTCTTCCAGCAGCAACCTAGTTTTCTCAGGAGGTCTCCCATCCATGTACTGACCAGGCTCAACCCTACTTAGCTTCAGTTGGCAACTAGTCTTGAGCTACAGGGTGATATGGCTGCTTGCTTGATACTGGATGGTTGCCTTCATGTCATCATGAAATGATCTGATCAGGCTGTACATCCTTGTGGGGCATCAAATTTTCAGAAGTATGTTAAACAGCCCATTCCTGCTGACCAGCAAGAACTTTGCTCCTGGCAACTTATGGATTTCACACTTGGTAAGTGCTCGTATTCTGCAAGGCCATCCCGTTTTGCTTCAATAACCGGGGTCATCTCACTGGACTTTGCTTCAAACCAGTTACTGTTCTTTGAGGTCTTCTTCCCAAGGACTGCAAAGGCTATTTTCTGAATAGACTCCCGGAGGTGGTCCCATTTCTCAGAGGCGGAGTTGTGCGGGTAATCTGCAGACAGAGCATATTCGAAGGATTTGGCAAAATCTTCAATTGATACATTCAATTGATCTCGTTGGTGCGAGGCTTCCCAGCCTGTCTGGTATGATGCAATTTCTTAGGTTGTAGCCTGATATTGCAACACTCTAAAGAGTGGTCTGTGTCGCAGTGTGCATTGTGGTAAGTGTGGGTGAGAAGCACAAGCTTAAGGCTTGTTCATTTGACAATGGCCATATCTAGCTGGTGCCAATGCTTTGAACATATCCAGCTGGTGCCATTGTTTTGAGCGAGGATGTCTCCATGACACTTTGTGTTGAGGTTTCGTCTAGAAGTAGGAGTTGGTCATAGAGAGGCCATGATAGGAACACAACTCTAGCAGGTGTTGCCCATTCTCATTGATTTTGCCAACTCCAAAACATCCTAAACATGAAGGCAAAGAGCCATGATCGCTTCCTACTCTGGCATTGAAGTCACCAAGAATAACAAGGTGTTCTTTGCTGGGGATATTCTTGGTCACGCTGCTGAGATTGGCATATAACTTATCCTTTGTTTCAGGTGTAGATGTCAGTGTAGGAGCGTAGGCACTGATGAGAGTGAATGGGCCATCATGTGTATGGAGATGGCAAGTCAGAAGACGATCAGAACCCTTGTCTGCTGTCTCAACCATTTTCAGCAGTGTTCCTTATTGCGAAACCAACTCCAATTTCTCTGTGCTCCTCAGCACTTTTTCCTTGCCAGAAGAAGGTGTAGTCTTTTTCCCTGAGCATACCCATGTCAGCTAAGCATGTTTCTTGCAATGCAGTTCTGTCAACCTGCAGTCTCAGGAGCTTGGTGTTAATGACAGCTGTCTTTCTAACATCACTAATATTTTGGAGATCTTATGATAATCCTGTTGTCATTGTACATACATTCCAACTTCCGAGTTTGAGGGCTGGCCTCTTTTGTCTGATGTTTGATCTTGTTACTTTTTTGCATGGTGTAAATCTTACAATCTGCTTTTCGAAATTTTCCTAATCCCCAATCGCCCATTGGGGAAGGTAGACTGTGACGGGACAACACATATTTGGCTGGGGACTGCCCATGAGGCTAAGCTGGAGTGACCTATCCAGGGTGCAAGCCAGGGCAGGGTAATATAAAAAGAAGAACAAGCTGTTGCCCATGCAGCAGGTTCCCCCTCTAAGCACTGTTGATAAACCCAAAGGAGTGACAGAGGTTTGGCAACAGTTTGGCAACAAACAATGTTGCAAGAGTTGCCGGAAAGTTGCTGAAACAGCAGCAGACTGCCTTAGGGACTCCAGCTCTTCAGAGTTTTTTCTTCAGAGTTGACTCTTGAAGTCTTCCCCATAACCGGTTATGCCTCAAGGCAGAGGATGTTTGAAATCAGAGTTTCCCCTTCAGGAACTCGAGCTGCGTCGAGGTCGCTTTGGGAATGCCTCTGCGTGACCGCGTTCTGAAGCACGTGTCAAATCAGCCCAATAGAGTAGCGAGACGTCACGAGCGGGGTGACATAAGCACCAGAAAGTATAAAAGCGCATCCGGCAGAGCGCAAACCAGCTTCTGTTCTTCAGTAGTGCTCTGTGTATGTGTCTGTCTATTTACTGTTGTCTGTCCACACAAGCATATACTGTATAAAAAACAATCATGAAAAAGCTTATGGCGAGCGAACGGCATTAAAAACGCTGTGTTCCTCCCTGCCCACGATATCTGGCGGTGGGGGATACACACGATTTGTGTGTCGTTTCTTTTGGAGCGGAGCATGCACGGTTAGCTTTCGAGGAGGTGATTGTCATCACTGCGAGTTACTCTCGCTGTGTAAGCTCCGCTCTCACCTGGCTGTGCTTGATGAGAGCGGCCAGGCTCGCAATCCCGCTGGCAGCGGTCCCGCTGTTGCCGAGGCACGGCGTAGACTTTTGTCGTGGGGATCGCGGGTGGATTTAGCGGAGGGATCCGAGACGGGCTTGTCCTTTTCTCGGTCCTCACCCGCTAGATCCGCGGCTCTCTCTCAGTGTTCGGAAGCCCGCGCTGCGGTTTCTTCCC
>NW_015506084.1:158435-160348 GCF_001515645.1 Sinocyclocheilus grahami
GCCAAAATAAAATATCGTTTGGCCAGCCTAGAAACAGGACGCTCGTCCTAAAAATAATTAGACGAGCGTTTTCTGAATCCAGATCACAGCCTTCACGACGGGGGCCTTCCGTTTTTCCCTGATCTCCATGCTGAGGTGTCAAGATCGTGGGAGAAACCGTACTCATCCCATATTTACAGCCCCACAGTCTTGAATTATTCAAAAGAACATTGTGGGGCTGAATGATAAGGGATATGGGGCGATGCCAGTGGCGGAGCAGACGCTTGCGAGCCATCTCTCCCCATCCTCAGCATCGTCCCTGAAGGCCCCGAAGCTTCCCACCAGGCCCGTTAGGCTTAGATCGAGTCTGGTTGGGAAAGCTTATCCGGCGGAAGGTCAGGCTGGCGCATGTTTGCACACCATGGCGGTGTTACAAGCATACCAGGCTGACCTGCTCAGGGGTGGGGCTGCTGAGCGGGAGCAGCCCAAGCCATCAAGCTCCTCATATCGCCAGTCTCAAAAACAGAGAGTTGCAACCCGCACCCCTCCACAGAACGATCGGGGGTCGGGGCGACGCTCTCAGTCGGGGACTTCTAGACTGAAAACAGATCTGCAGACTGTTATTTTGTCTAAGAGGACCTCCGCTAAATGGTCCTACCATTGTCAGTTCCCTGAGGGCAGCCCACCTGACGAGCGAAAATCCCAGCTGCCGCCCGGCAACGGTACGGCACGGGAGAGCTCGCCCCCTCAAGTGAGGGTGCTACAGCAGTCAGGTCGGTTGTTCCCTGCTGGTAATCCGCTTCAGGGCACCGTATTGGCTCCTCTAATAATACCAGAGGCCAGCCTCGAGAGACTGGTTCTCTTAGTAGATTTTCTGGTAGCGTGGCAACTTCTACCAAATATCTCAAAATGGGTCCTGCAGATTGTAGAGTAAGGTTACAGAATCCGAAGTTCCTAAGGTTTGCTTTCGGGGGCGAAGCATACCAATATCGAGTTCTTCCCTTCGGCCTGTCACTCTCACCCTGCACTTTCACGAAGTGTGTGGATGCTGCTCTGGCTCCTCTGCGACTCCAGGGTATCCGCATACTCAATTACATCGACGGATTGGTTAATACTAGCTCAATCGGAGCAGATGGCGGCTCGGCATCGAGATGTCGTCCTCGCCCATATGAGAGAGCTGGGGTTAAGACTAAACGCCAAGAAGAGTGTTCTTTCTCCTCTACAGAGAACCACTTATTTAGGCGTGGTGTGGGACTCAACCTCGATGCAGGCACGTCTGTCTCCTGCTCGAATCGAGTCAATCCTCATGACAGTCAGGAGAGTAAGAGTAAGAGAAGGCCAGTCTCTCACTGTCAAACAGTTTCAAAGGGTGTTGGGCCTGATGGCAGCGGCGTCCAACGTGATACTTTTTGGCCTGCTGTATATGAGACCCTTGCAGTGGTGGCTCAGAAGCAAGGGATTTTCCCCGAGGGGGAATCCGCTTCGCATGATCAAGGTCACACGGCGATGCTTACGTGCAGGGCCGTTTCTAGGCATAGGTGAGCTAGGCGGTCGCCTAGGGTGCCACCAGCTGAAGGGACGCCAATGAGCGCACGTACTGGCACTTTTAGCAGGGTTGTGATAAAGAGTGGCACGGTCACCCTGAAATATGACTGCCGCCCCCACTGGATCCCCCAACATTATTGGGCTAGAGAGTACTGTCAGTCTGACGATGCCTGTATGCCACTAGATCAGAGTGCTGTCAATTGCTACCTGATTGTTGCATGCAAAGTTTGCATTTGGAGTGCTCAACAATGCCATTAGATCAGCGGGCTCTGTCAGTGCTTTGGCAAGGTTACACTTTTTTTGCCACGCAATAAAGCTAAGTTCAAAGGCCCATTTAAAATATTGGTACAGTAAATAAAGTGCACAAAATCAGTATTTTGTTTAGGCAG
>NW_015506084.1:163275-165038 GCF_001515645.1 Sinocyclocheilus grahami
GCACTTTTAGCAGGGTTGTGATAAAGAGTGGCACGGTCACCCTGAAATATGACTGCCGCCCCCACTGGATCCCCCAACATTATTGGGCTAGAGAGTACTGTCAGTCTGACGATGCCTGTATGCCACTAGATCAGAGTGCTGTCAATTGCTACCTGATTGTTGCATGCAAAGTTTGCATTTGGAGTGCTCAACAATGCCATTAGATCAGCGGGCTCTGTCAGTGCTTTGGCAAGGTTACACTTTTTTTGCCACGCAATAAAGCTAAGTTCAAAGGCCAATTTAAAATATTGGTACAGTAAATAAAGTGCACAAAATCAGTATTTTGTTTAGGCAGCATTTGTGGCACTTTTGTTGCAGATTTGTCCGAAAGGTGTGCGTTTTTTGTGCCAATGCATTGTTAAAGGATCAGCGTGTCATGTAATATTCCCATATAAACTTTAACATCAAATTAAAAAATACTTGTATAGTAAAATTCGCTAATTCAAGAGATCAATACATTCTTTATTAGACCGTTTTGTCGAGTTAACTGCATCCTTACGGAGGTGTCGAAATGCTGAATCAATTAATTCAGTTCCAACTGCGCTTAATGGGAGCAGCGTCATATAGGGCAGAGCGTCACGTTATTTAAAGGGGACGTTAACGCGTTAACGAGTGGCAAATGATTAAGTAGCTGCATTGGTTATTTTATGCCACCGATAAAGTTTTTATATGTAGTTTGGGGTAACAAAGGGGTTTTATAGGTTTGACTGAAATAATAATGCAATAACTGACACTTTAAATCAATGTTTCAAGAAACAACAACAAAAAACTTTAACAAAAAACAGATAAAAACAAAAAAGTAGCCATTGATAATATCTAAACAATACGTAGTAGTATAGTATATAGTATCCAATCAAAATGTAATAAAAATAATTTATGTGTGATTTATGTGTAAATTATGTGGAATGTCTTAGCCACTAGGGATTGTTACATAGGGCTATACAGCCATCTAGTGGCAACACAATGATATTACAGATACTATATAGTATCCAATCAAAATGTAATAAAATTAATTTATGTGTGATTTATGTGTAAATTATGTGGAATGTCTTAGCCACTAGGGATTGTTACATAGGGCTATACAGCCATCTAGTGGCAACACAATGATATTACAGATACTAAATTGTGCAAAATGTTTATCTTAACAGTCAATTTACAAATAATGCATTCATGCGTCGCAGGAAACGACACACTGTCCGCTCTGGTTCTCCCTCACGCATCCAGCTCCACTGGCGCCATTCTTCACCCCCGCCTGGAGTTATGGAAGTCCAGAGCTCCCGCCATTAGGAAACAGTACGCCTTGAAGTGGAAACTTTCACTTCATGGTGCGGACAGCGACTGCAGGACCCAGTCAACTGCCCAATTGGTACAGTTCTGGAGTTTCTGCAGGAGCGATTCTCCGCAGGGTTATCTCCCTCCACTCTGAAGGTATACGTGGCGGCCTTAGCTGCTTACCACGCCCTTCTGGGTGGTCAATCATTGGGAAGACACCCACTTATCACTCGATTCCTCCGTGGCACCCTGAGGCTGAGGCCGGTACAGTGCACTAAGGTGCCCTCATGGGACCTGGCTGTGGTTCTGGAGGGCTTATGCAATGCCCCCTTTGAACCCATAGAAGAAGTTGCGGTCAAGTTGCTCACACTTAAGTCCATCTTTCTCCTCGCTATTTCCTCACTAAAAAGGATCGGGGATCTTCAGGCACTTTCTGTTTCGTGCCTGGAATT